>NC_133659.1:28858392-29118392 GCF_037893015.1 Macrotis lagotis
TGAAGAGCAACCTTATGGGACATGCAGTCAGCACCAGGACAGGGAGCTAAAGCCAGCGGCGAGCCCCAATTAAAAGATTTTGTGGTGATATGATGAATTTTCTAATGATCCCAGATGTTCAGCAGTGTCAAGTGGCCAACTCCCCACGAAACCCCATGGTGGCCCCGCTGGTTGAACCCGGGCCATCACGGTTCCTGACTGTGGGACCTTTAGCCACCTCCCAGCATGGTTGTGAGGAGCGTAGGTGATCAGTGAGCACATGTTACTCCCTCTTCCTCCATCAATTGAACACTCTCTACGTGTAGGGCAGTCTTGTGCAAGGTCAGTGATTGGACTGCAGAACCTCTAAGGGCTCTTGCACCTTTCAGAGGAACTGAACATCATAGAAAACCAACTCTGGAGAGGCCCGGGAACTGGACTGGGAGGACACGCAGAGCCTGGGAGTGGCTGGTGAGAGGTCAAGCTGGTGCGTGAACTCTGGTCTCCTGCTCCCAGGGCTGGGCTGATCCCTTCATCTGGGACCTGCCTCCTTGTAATGATTGTCAAAAAGGAAGGGAAACCTGAGTTTTCTGTCAATTCTGCATTTCATCTCAACCTTTAAGGATGTTTTGTTGAGGGCCTGCTATGTGACCAACGCCTCTGTGTCTTAGCATATGAATATCACCCTAGATTTGTATTTTATAGTTAATCTCAGGTCTCCTCTGATTCCTGGATCTTTTTTTCAACTCAAGGTCGACCTTTCCCTTAGACCATCCTAGCACTTCCCAGCAGATCATCTGGTGGCTAGCTCTGTGCCCTTCTTCAGTGGTCCTTGAACCTTGTTTCTGTGTAAGGATGTCCTCGTGCCCACTCTGGGCCAGTGATGTCCTGCCCCTCTCAAACCCCAGGCTCACTCACTTATGGGATCCCACAATAGAGAGACATGAGCTGAAGCGGCCGCCCTGAGAGATGGAGAATGGCAGGAGATGGGCATAGCTCCTGAGCTCAGCAGATGATCCTGCCCTGGCACATCCCAGGCACCATAGAATGATGGGCATCTCAACAAACTCTGTGCAGAACTCTCTCCCTGCCAAACCCTTGAGTCTTTGGTGCCCCCAGAGGTCCGTGGTGGCCATCCACCTTCAGACAGGCCAGGGGAGCGTTCAGTCAGATTAGTTAAACAACCAACTGTCTAGCATAGGGGCACAGGGTGGAAGGACAGAAGGTGATAGGGACCACCCCCACCATCTGCAGCTGTGCCCACTTCAGGAGACTGCATTCTTGGCTTATTGGAATCAATGCAAAGCATCCTGAGAGGGAATGAAGGAAATGATGGAAGAAATGAGAGGAGTCTGGGGTGGAGGGAGCTCCCACCTTGTCACTTTTTTTTAGTCCCCTTCTCCCAGCCCCTTGCTTTTGCAGAGTCCCTGGTGCTGGGGAATTGTGGCTCTGGTGGCTTTGGTTTAAGGGTTGGTTCGGTTCAGGAGCACCCTGGGCAAGGGGACTTTTTTGGTCCCTGCTCCTGGGTTTTGTCCATGCTCTGCAACATGAACCCACAAGAAGATTGGAGAATGTAGGGCTGCTAGCGTGCCTCCTTCCTGGACTGGCATGGCAAGTGATCAGAACATAATGGTTAACTGGCCTTTATCTGATGGAGCTCCCTGCAGAGCCCAGTATGTGGATGGTGGGGGTCCTGTGGCCTTGCTACCCTTTCTGTCCTTGGCAAACTGTTTTCCTGCTTTTAGGTTACCTGCCCCTCTGTTCTTCTCAGTCTCTGGCCTCTGGTCATGAAATCAATCCAATTCAACCACCATTAATTAAGCCCCTAGGACCCTGAACTAGACCAGGCAAAGATAGACCAGTCTTGGCATCCAAGGATCTTGTGTTTTATGGGGAGTGAGGGTGTTAGAAGAAATAGTTAAATGAATCTTTGATCTCCAAGATTTGGAAGTATACTCCAATAATGCAGATTGCAATCTATCCATGACTTCTTATCTTTTGCATGTCTTGTCCAGGCTTCCCCATATTTGAGCCCAGGGCACCCCTCTAATATGACAGACCATTGGCCTAGTTTGACCAAACTCTTTTGAGTGCATAGAGAGAGCCTCTGAAGTCTCTGAAATGCATTTTGTCCCAATGAGCAGAACTCCATCCACAGGGGATCCCTCCTTTACCTGGACTTTGTCTGGCATCTCCTCAGTCAGAGGAGCAGACGCTGCTCTGAAGAGCCAACTGCATCTCCCAGTTCATGCCTCCTGGTGGTTGTGATCTGAGAGTCATCAGACAAATTCTTTTTACTATTTTCACATTCTAAGGAGTCTTGGAAGACATCCCTGCGGATATACAAAGTTAAGAAATACAAATTCTTTGGGGGATGAGTGACTCCACAGCTAGGGGAATAGGGAGAGGCTTCCAGGAGTTGAGTTCCCCAAGGTAAGCAAGGATAGGAGTATTCCAGATCTCAGGGGAGTGGCACCTCAGAAGGTGCCCAGGCCAGCAATCTAATGTTGGGTCATCCTCTGTCTTGGAGCAGAGTCCTTGGCAACCTTCAGCCTCCTCCAGGTCAGCCCTGGTCAGAAGTGGTCATCGTTCCTTTGCTCTTCAGTGGCTCCCTGCAGCCTTCCAAGGAAGCTCCTTTAGGCAGCATCCCCTAGCATCCATGGTCTGGTCTTCCCCATCATCTCAGACTTCCTTCATCCTCCTCTCCTCCATGTTTTCCATGATCTAGCCTGAATGGTCCAGTTTCTCTCTTTGCCCTGTTCCCTCTTCCCTCCTTTATCTTACACGTTTCCTATGCCTAGAATTTCTTCCTTCCACCTCTTTCTCTGTTGACTTTTTACTCATTTTTAAAGTCTCCTTGACATGCTAGCCCTTCCCTGAACCCCTGCACTGGGACCTTGGCCTGCCCCTTTTGCCTGGCACAGAACTGTTCGTATCTTTTGAAAGCCTTGCTGTGCAGTTATTTGTGCTGGTGTCTTGATGGATTGGTGAATAGTCCAAGGGGACATGGTGACTTTCCTCAAGCATTAGAAAGACTGCAGCCTGGAGAGGGATTGGTCTTTTTTCTGTTTGACCCCAGACAGCAGAACTGGGAGAACTTGGCAATGACACAGCCAAGCTCGGATCTAGGCTAGATGGCAGTTTCTGTCTTCCTGGCCGCCTCTGCAGGGAGCACACAAGGCCTTCCCCAGGGCCTTGACACAAAGGCTGGCTGCCCACCCCACTCTTTTGGAGGCCCCAACATCCTCTGACACTGCCCAGGGCTATCCAGCTAGTGAGAAGGGCAGGATGGGAAACTCCTGCTCCCTCACTGGGCCTCCTCCAGTGCCTGGACTGTCCTGGGCTTGCAGCAGACACTACTTTGAATTAAATTGAATTTTTTCTGTACCCTGGCCCTCCCCTGACCTCAGGCTTATGTGGGACCCCCAAGGGAGGTGGGGATTTACACACTCTCTGCCAGTGGCTCTCATTCCCTCCCCCTAGGGTGTTTCCTCAAGTGTTGGGGGCCCTGCACCCCATTTCCATTTAGTCCCTAGCAGTTGAAGGAGCTTTTACAAAGGAATATTTATTCAAGAGGTTGATTGGTTGGTTGGTGGTTCCTGTCCTTCATTATCATAGAAGGCCGAAACAACATCAGTGTGTTAAAGATGAGCTGCTCAGGCCAATAGGAGCTACACAGCTAGTCCAGATGAACACCTGGGGTGGGGTCTCTAAACTCACCCCCTTCATGTTTCCTTTGAGCTGCATCCATTCTGCCTTGCTCATAGAGGACAGCACTTTCAAAGGTATTATCGTGAACATGCAATTTCCTCCCCAACACCTAGAGCTGAGCCTTCTGGTGGGAGGCTACAGGAGAACACAGAGAAGCAGGGTGCCAGGGAGACCAAACTGCAGAGTGTGGGCTGGGGACCAGGGCAGGGGTGAGGAATGTGGGCTGGGGTCCTGGGCAGGACTGCAGAATGTGGTCTGGGATCTGGGGACCTGGGCAGAGGTTATGAGTGTGGACTGGGGGCCTAGGCAGGACTGCAGTGTGTAGGCTGGGGGCCTGGGGGCCTGGGGGCCTGGGCGGGAGGCAGGCAGGCAGGGAGGGAGGCCAGCCTGGAGCTGCAGCCCACACTCCCACATGATTTCACAGAACGGGAGCAGAGTGACTCCAGTGTAATTTTGGATCTGGACTCTCGAGGATGGAATGCAGGAAGCAGAAAGGAGCTGTTTGGCCAAGCAATGAGTAATGAGGCTAGCGCCGCCTGCAAGGGTGTGAGGGGAGAGAACGAGGAGGTGGCATCAGTGCGGTCTAAAAATGACAGACGGAGGAGGATTTCTCAGGAAGCAGTGTCTTCCTGCTGGTGGACGTGAGGCTCGCTCGCCCAACCTCGCCAGGTTCTGAGAAGCTCTCCCAAGCAGGCAGGGAGAGAGGCCCAGTGGTGTTGCCATCCCCCCTTGCCTCTGCTCTCCAGCAGTGAGGCCCAGGGGTGGTGCCATCCCCCCCTTGCCTCTGCTCTCCAGCAGTGAGGCCCAGGGGTGGTGCCATCCCCCCCTTGCCTCTGCTCTCCAGCAGTGAGGCCCAGGGGTGGTGCCATCCCCCCTTGCCTCTGCTCTCCAGCAGTGAGGCCCAGGGGTGGTGCCATCCCCCCTTGCCTCTGCTCTCCAGCAGTGAGGCCCAGGGGTGGTGCCATCCCCCCTTGCCTCTGCTCTCTAGCAGAGAGGCCCAAGATGCCCCTGAGGGTGGGAACAAGTTCTGAGTCAGACCCCAGAGGCAGCCCGTCCCCTACTGTCAGAGCTTCTCATCCTGGTCCGTAGATGTGGCAGACCTTGAGGCCCCTCAGATAGAAGGCACAGATGAGTCAGGCAGGAGTCTGGGCCTTAGCCAAGGGACTCTGCTCCTTCCAGGAACAATGGTTTTTATCTCCTGTGTCCTGTGGGGTGCCCCTGGGTGGGCCCAAGGGAAGCCTGGTATGAGTTCTGTTGTGTCTGAGAAGGTGAAGCTCCGGCGCCACCTGTCTCTCTCTGCTTCCTGAATTCCATCCCCTGTGGGGCTCACAGTTCTCTCATCTCTCTGTGCCTTAGTCCAGGCTGTTCTCATGCCAGGAGAGCTCTCCCTCTTCCAGTTTCCTTTGTTTACTCATCCCATCCAGGAAAATGGGCTTCTTGGCGCTGGGGCCTGCCTACTTCTCCTGCTGATGCCCATCCTTGCAAACAACAGGGACTTAATCAAACATTTAAGGAACTGGATTGAATTGATTGGCCATCAGAGGAAGAGTAGACCAGCAAACAAGCAGCATTAATTAGATGCCTTCTGTCTGCCAGGCCCTGTTCTGGACCCTGGCCACGGACAGCCAGTTTACTTAGGGGACTGGAAGTGGAGCTCCCCCAGTCTCCTGTAGCCTGTAAAGATGCCCAGGTTCTCTCTCAGGTGAGGGACCCTGGAGAGCAGGACCTGATATGCCTGGGAGGGGAGGTCGCCTAGCCAGGTACCATCTAGATTTTCTAGCTGTTCTTTGGCCATGTCCTTCCATAAGGTCTGAGTAAAGAGTGAGAGTGTCTGGCTGCGAGGAGCTTCCAGTCTACAGTGGCAAAGCAGCATGCTAACAGAGAAGTCAATGTAGGCTGTAGACATGCATGTGTTTTTAGATGCGGATGGTGTGGGTTGGAGGGAAGCCCTGGCACTTAACCTCCCAAGCACTTAACCCCCCCTGTTTAAAGTATTAAAATCCTGAGCTCTGACCGCCTGATCCGATTATCCAGGGAAAGCCCATTTCCACTGTTAGCCAGACAGGAACAAGGCTTAGATACCATTTCAGGCAGGTATTTATCTGGAAGCCTTTTTGGATTGGGTGAGAGATGGGGTAGTGCCTCACAGATCTTATTTTCACCCAGAGGTAGCTTGGTGAGGAGAGAGGGCAAGGAGCAGAGCTGAGGACCCTAGAATCTTGGGGTTCTGACAGGTTCCCCTCTTCTCAGTGGAGCTTACATCAGCTTATAGCATGGGAATGTCTTGGGGGTGCTCTGAGTTACCTCTTCATCCCTTTCTTTGGGACCTCAGTGTGAGAGGTGTGTACAACCTTGGGAGGGGAAGCTTGGTACCAGCTGCACCACCATGGCAAATACTAACTTTCTGATGGCCTACTAGATCATGGAAGGGAAGGAAGTCCCCTGGTTGGGGCTGTCGAGCAGTCACTGGACTAGCCTCTTCCCTAGCCTTAGAGTGTGCCCAAGTATCCTGGAGAGGTGTAGAAACCGTTGTTCTGGATCTCTACCTCCTCTTACAGGAGGTGGTCTTGAGGGAACTCTAATGGCAAACAAGGGGAAGATAAAGAGATCTGGAGGTGAAGATGGATTGTGATGGGCATGGAACGTCAGGTGCATGGGTGGTGAAGGTGATTGGCAAACAGAGGGAGGCCCTGCCTCCCTTGGGACAGCAGGGTCAGGGGGCATGGTCAGAAGCACTGTGTGGAGGAGAGAATGGAAGAGATCCTCTCCAGGGGAGAGATGATGAGCTGGTCCAGCTACAAGGAGAGCAGGACCCAAAGTCAACCACAATCCTGAGGATGCTGCCAGAGGCTCAGGTGTATTCAGCTTTGCTGGCACCTAGGTTCTGAGCCAAGGACCTCTGCCTGGCCTCTCCTTTTTCTTGAATTATTGGCATGTTCACTGGCCTGTCTACCCTGATGAGGCCAGTTGGCCTCAGGACTACTCTTCTTTTCCTCTTGCTGTGTTCACCACCCCAGCCACCCCTCCTTCCCTTCCAGTCCCTGCTCAGCTCCAACAAGATGATCCTTGTGGTAGATGGGACAGTCCAGGAAGGCTGGAAGTGGAGGGGTGGTGGCCTGGGAAGACCCAGCGCTTTCCAGGACGGGGCTGGTCCTGGACCTGGGTTCTAGTCTCCGAAGAGTATAAGCTCCTTGAGGGCAGGCACAGTTGCATGGTCCTGTCTGTGTCTTGGAAGCACCTTAACCTATGTTCCTTGCTTGTTGAATAGGTTCATAAACTACTGTTGGATGCCATTTATTGATGAATCCCTTGACCTCGAAGAGCCTTCTATAGCGTGCTGCCACACTCATGGTTTGGGAATTTTTGTTAACCCTGAACTTTGGTAGCTCCATAGCCACCCAAGCCTCCTTTCTTAGTGCATCCCCAGCTGCCTACTACCTTCAGGTGCAGGTGTCCAGGTGAGAGGTGATGAGCACCTGAGCCAGAGAGGGGACAGCCACGTGAGGGAAGGAAGGGGCAGCTGCCAGGGAGGCTTTGGGGAGGGATTGGCAAGACTTGGCAGAGGAGCGGATGCGGAGGAGGAGGGAGAATGGAAGCATATGGGGTTTGGAGAAATCTCCAGCTGAACACAAACACGCAAATCCATCAAATACAACTTCTGTGAGATGAGGTTTGAAAAATGGCTTATTGATGCCTTTTGTCTCGGTTCCTCTCATTTCCACCCTGCTCCAGGCTGAGTCCTGCTCTGACAAATTGCGAGACAGCTGGGAGAGAGCCCAGCTGTCCCGTGGCCACTCTTGTGCCCTCTCTTCCTACCCCTTCCTGGGAAGGGAGTGTGGCTTAGGGGTACTCCCCCACAGTTGTTGCTTTACTCTGAGCTTGACGACCTCGATTGGTCTCTGTGTGTCTGTTCTCTTGGTTCTACTAGTTTTCCCTGCATCTGTTGAGGCAGCTTTTCCTCCCTTTCTTTGAATTCCTCAAACCATCGTTTCCTCCTTCCCCTCTTATTCTATCATGTTCATAGAGTACATTTCCTCTCCTCCAGGCAGGGGGACCCTCTGAGCTTCCTCTCCTCTCCTCCACAAAACGTGCTCCTGTGGATATTTTGGACCATTTGTGGCAGTTCCTCAGTGTCCCTTCAAGGGCTTGAGACACACAAAGGTCCTTCCAGGGAAGATGGGATTAGATCAGTTCTTGGCTCTGAGCTGCGTCCCTTCTGGCCTCCGGTGGGCTGCTTGGACTGATGCAAAAAGGAGAGGGGTGGGAGAGCCACTGTTACTTGGTCCATTCAGGCCTCAGGTCCATCTACAAGGAGAGCCACTGGAGGAAGAGGGGCCAAACTGTGCCTTGGGGTGCCCGCCTCCTTGCCCGAGCTCCCTCCTAGAGACGGGCTCCAGCTTCCCCAGCCAGAGACCTGCCGCTGGGGCAGTGTCCCAGTTAACCAGGAAACGTCCCTTGTGAGTCCACCTCGTGAGCCGCTGCTGATGGCCTTTTCTCCAGGCCTGTGTTCTAGCTCCCTTGGGCGGGGAAGCCAGGTCAGGGTCTGGGTAGTGCTGCGTGGGTTCTGTCCTCCGGGGGACCCAGCCAGGATGGACGAGAGCCAACAGACCTCTAAGCTGCTGCTGAGGAGTGCTGCAAACAAAGCCGGGCTCCTCATGGGGGCATGTTAGGGCCCCGCAGGTGAATTTTTCACACGCTGTTGACATTTGCCTCTGGATATCTAATCCATTGTTGTATGGGGGACAGTCTTCTGATGAGCTCAGATAAGCCAGCCCCCGGGAGGCGGGCATGAGGAACCCGCTGCAACCCACCTGCAAAGTGGCTCTGTTACTTGACCCCACAACTTCTTCCCATCTCTGTCCCTGCAAGTGACTTCCCTCCGCATGTGCTGCAGTTCAGCTGCACGGATGACATCCCCAGTGTCTGCCTTGCCTGTCTCCCATGCCTGGCATGCTCTCCCTTCTCATCTCAACCTCTTAGAATCCCTGGCTCCCTTTACAACTTCTGTCTGCATTTATGCTTGGCCCCGGCGTCTGACATCCCTCTCTCTCCTGCCTCCCCCTCCCAGGAGCTAAAGTGGCCGGGGTGGGGGGGCACGAGAGGTCAGGAAGATATGGGAAGGCCTGGGAAGGTTCAGTAGAGTCAGCATGTGGAGGGCCTTAAATGCCAAGGAATTTGGTTTTTATCCCAGAGGCAAAAGGGAGCCACTGAAGGTTCTAGAGTGAGGGAGCAACACGGGGTCCTTGGGAGGATTATTGAGGTCAGATGGGAGAAAAGAGAGACTGATTTTGGCATGGCCCGTAAGGAGGCCATTGAGAAGTCTGGGGGAGAGATGGTGAGGGAATCAACCAGAAATGTGGAGGTTTCTATTCTGAAGGACTAGCTGGGCTCTTCCAGCTCTGATATTAAGTCATGAAGCAAAAAGACTTTGGGACCTTTATTCCTCTAAGGAACTGAAATAAAAATAAACATTGTCAAAGTCTGATGGAATCATCTTAATAAAAACTAGCCCTTTATATTCTTGGCTGCCCACACAGACTATCCCTGACCCCTAGCCCCTTCCCCCACCCCTCAAAGCACCAGGGTGATTGCCCCCACCACAGCAGAACAAGGGATCCGCGGGGTCATTTCAGGGCTTATGACCTAGGGTCCCGCTGGTGACTGAGCTCCACCATCCGCATGAGGGGGCTGCTTCTGAGCTGGGTCTTGTCACCGGTCCTGGCAGCCACCAGCTTTCCTGAGCTTCCAGTGTCTCCCACATTAAGGGGTGGCAGAAAAACACAAAACACGAAGCAGTGAGTTGGGCTCCGTATGTGCCCGGGCTCCCTTCCAGCCTCTGATTTCTAGGCTGCTCTGGTGAGGATGGGAGCCAGGGAGGCAAAAAGCCACGGGCTGGGGGCTGTCGGGCTTGCAAGGCTCTGTCACATGAACCATGCAGAGGAAGCTGATTAATGGTGATGAGCACAGGGTGTTGGGGCTGGGGGCTGTGATCCAGACCCTCCCCCTCTCTGATGGTCCTGAAGCCAGGTGGGTCCAGGAACCCTGGGCTTTTCCATCCTTCCCTGGCTTGTGGCCCAGAAGGGATGAGGATCTGTGCCCACTCTGGGCTAGACTCCACTTTGTTTGACCTTATAACATGGCCCAACGGACCCCCAAGAAGAGGGCCCCTCCCTTATTCTGCTCCCTCAAGCCCTAGGAGACCCAGCTACTTAGAGTTTTCCTCAAAAAAGTCTTGGGAGTAGTTTTCAGTCAATAAATGTGTACCCAGGTGCTTAGTTACCTCTGCCTAAAAATATGCTCCAAGCCTTCCCTAGAAGAGGACCCAGGAGAGAACCTTGTGGTTCTCCTGTTAGTGGGCATGCCCTGAAGATGGTCAGGGCAAGTTGGCCTGAGGAGCAGTCAGATAGAGGAGAAGGTGGGGTTCACAGAGAAGATGACAATGAAAGATGAGGCCAGAAGACTGACAGCAAAGAGTTAAAAAGAAAGTGAGAGGACGGAGAGGAGAGGGGTCAGTTCTAGATGGAGGAGATGGAGAGTAACGGCCAGCAGGGGCAGATGAATAGTTTGGAGACTTGATACTCATCCTGTGAGGCGGGGCAGAAGAGAAGTGTGCAGATGGAGGGGTTCAGGGAGCTGTTGGAGCATTGCTGTGCTGCAGCGAGGGCCCAGGGCAAGAGTGGACCATGAAGTACCCAACCAGGCTGCCTCTTCTAGGGCCTTCTCCAGCTTTGTTCCTTTGCATCTGAATGGGAGCCCAGGGGGCAGTGGTCCAAAGCAGAGGCAGGGTTCCTGGAAAAAGACCCCTGTGGGTGCTTCACTGTTGGGTGGTAGTCATCAGGAAAACCCTAGAGGACTGGCCAATATAATCAGGAAGGACAATGATCAATGTTGGAAGGGCTGTGGGAAATCTGGGACACTAAGGCATTGTTGGTGGAGCTGTGAACTCATCCAACCTTTCTGGAGAGAAATTTGGAATTAGGCCCAAAGGGCAACAAAAATGTGCAGACCCTCTGATCCAGCAATACCACTACTGGGTCTATACCCTGAAGAGATGATGAAAAAGGGTAAAAACATCACTTGTACAAAAATATTCATAGCAGCCCTGTTTATAGTGGCAAAGAACTGGAAATTAAGTGAATGTCCTTCAATTGGGGAATGGCTTAGCAAACTGTGGTATATGTATGTCATGGAACACTATTGTTCTATTAGAAACCAGGAGGGATGGGAATTCAGGGAAGCCTGGAGGGATTTGCATGAACTGATGCTGAGTGAGATGAGCAGAACCAGAAGAACAGTGTACACCCTAACAGTAACATGGGCGTGACCATCAACCTTAATGGATTTGCTCATCCTATCAGTGCAACAATCAGGGAGAATTTTGGGTTATTTCTGATGGAGAATACCATCTGTATCCAGAGAAAGAATTTTGGAGTTTGCACAAAGACCAAAAACTGTTATCTTTAATTTAGAAAAAAACCCTATTATCTTTTTGTATAATTTTGCTATCTCTTGTATTTTTCATCTCATTTAACTTAGATCATTATATACCATGGAAACAATGTAAAGACTAACAGAATGCCTTCTGTGGGGGGTGGGGGGAGGGAAGCAAGAATGGGGGGAAAATTGTGAAACTCAAATAAAATCTTTCTAAAAAAAAAAAAAGGAAAATCCTGGAGACCTTCTCTGCCTCTTGATGGGGCTCTCTCTCTCCCTTTTGGATTCTTTGTTTCTCTGTCTCTGTCTTTGAGCTCTCACACTAAGAACTTCTTGTGTGCGTGTGTGTGTTCGTGTGTAAGGCTGCTAACAATTGCTCTGGACCCAGCAGGTTGCTGAGGGCTGAGCCTCCCAAGAGCCCTGCCACAGTTATTCAGGACCCCAGCCCACCTGGTGTGGGTCAGTAGAAGGAGTGGACACCAAGAATAAGGTTTCCAAGGGCTGTTGGCCTGGCCCTTGAAGAAGCCTAGCACCCTTAGCAGTTGCTTGGAGGGCCTTGGACATTGTGGGAGCCGTCCCCCTGTTCAGTTCAGAAGTCCTGGGAATCATCCCTCTGAGATCCACTCCCTCCCCCAGACCTGCCCCAGGGGTGGAGAGCTGGGACATTGTTACAGAGATTGCCAATGTGACTGAATATAGAAGACCTGGTACATTTACCAAACTGTCAGCCAGCATTCGCCATCCTTCCCTGAATGTGTCAAAACCCAGTTTTGATTAGCAAAAACTCCAACACATTGAGCCTCTAAATGCAGAAAAGCCCAGTAGATATTTGATTTCATCTAATCAAAGATGTTATTTTAATTGCCTTGGAACAAGAAGATCTATTGCAAATGAGGTACAGAGTTAATAATTCCACTTTGAATTTACAAAATGACTTTCTATGAGCTCAAAACAATTCAGGGGCTGAAAGCGGGATCACCTTGGATTGTGGGACTTGGTCCTCTCTGTCCTTCCATTCCATTCTCAGTCTAATCCACTGGAAAAGGCTGTTGCTCAGTCCTCTGGCTCAGGGTGGGTGATCAGCACCAAAGCAGAACCTGGTGAGGCCTGAGGCCTATTATGGCCCTCCAGAATTTGGTTGTGTCATTGTGGCACTGGATCCTGCTCCTTGATTGGATCCCTGATACCATCCATGCCCATAGTAGTCAGTAATCAATGTTGACTTGAATCTCATTAGAGTACCAGGTTCTTTTTTTTCTATATATAAATATTTTGTTTCTCAACTATCACTTTTTGTGAGGTTTTGAATTTTACAATTTTCCTTCTCCCTCCCTCCCCCCCCACAGAAGGCAATCTGATAGTCTTTACATTGTTTCCATGATGCGCATAGATCAAAATTGAATGTGTGGAGAGAGAAAAACAATATGAAAAAATACTAGAGACAGCAAAATTATGGAGTACATGCCAACTTATTTTTAAACATTAAAGGTAATAGTTTTTGTTCACACTCCACAGTTCTTTCTTTGGGTACAGATGGTATTCTCCATTCTCAGCCCAAAATTGCCCCTGATTGTTGCACTGATGGCATGAGCAAGTCCATCAAGGTTGAACATCACCCCCATGTTGCTGTTAGGGTGTACAGTGTTTTTCTGGTTCTGCTCATCTCACTCGGCATCAGTTCATGCAAATCCTTTTGGGCTTCCCTGAACTCCCATCCCTCCTGGTTTCTAATAGAATGATAGTGTTCCATGACATACATTTACCACAGTTTGCTAAGCCATTCCCCAATTGAAGGACATTCACTTGATTTCCAATTCTTTGTCACCACAAACAGGGCTGCTCTGAATATTTTTGTACAAGTGATGTTTTTACCCTTTTCCTCATCTTTCCAGGGTATAGACCCAGTAGTGGTATTGCTGGATTGAAGGGCATAGAGCATCAGGTTCTTTGTGTATTAGGCTTTTCCATGGGACTGCTTCCTAGCCTCAAGGGGGCTGAGTGCTCTGGGATTTTCCAGGACTGAAGAATCCCGGGGTTGTCTCTTGGATGCCCTTCAGAACCTGGCTCAGAGGCCAGCCCTCTTGGGGCCCAGGCAGGAGGCTGTCTGGGAGCAATGCCACTGTTTCAGAGATGTTTCCAGCATCATCATGCAACCTCTAGGCTGTCTCTAGCCGACATGCAGAGCAGCCGACTCTGGTCAATGTGCCCAGGAGCCAGCTCACCCCTTTGTTGGCAGTGCCCTTCACCAGTATGACACAGATAGGAAGGCTTCTTTCACTTCCAAAAGTCTGCCAAAGCTGAAATCTAGCCCCAGATCCTCATCGGCCATGTGACCCTTGGCCAGTGACTCAGCTTCTCTGGGCCTCAGTTTCTTCATTTGTAAAATATGGATAATGATTGCAAGTGATCGTGAGGGTAAAATGAGGTGACATTTGTAGAGTGTTTTGCAAAACTTTGGGTGCTCCCTGGAATAGCTGGAGGGTAGAGTGCCCACTATCGTGTGTTCAGCAGCTGAGCTTCTCAATACCTAATGCCCAAGCCCCTGACCTCTGCAGACTTCTGCCCCTCTGTTCCTGGCTAACCAGGGTGGGCATACTGGGTCCCAGCTGGAAGCAATGGGTGGTGGTGGGAGCTGGAGTGGTGGCTTAAAAGATTAGAAGATGAGGAAAGAGAAGGGAGATGGGGAGAAAGGTGCTGGGGCCAGAAGAGACCCAGGTTCAAATCTGGGCTTCTACCGTTTCTAACCTGGGACTTTGGGCAAATGGCTTAGCTTTTTGAGCTCATGTGGAGTCCAACATCCTTGGAGCATTTCCCTCCAGGGCTGTGTTTGGTTTCAGTGGAAAACCTTAAGGCCAAACGACTCAATCCCTTCCAGTTCCTAACAGAAGAGCCTGGGCTCCAGGCTCTGGCTCCAGGTTCCAGACTCCAGGCTCCAACCAGGCTTTAGACTCCAGGCTCCAGGTTCCAGGCCAGGCTCCAGACTCTGGGCTCCAGGCTCCAGGTTCCAAACTTTAGACTCCAGATTCTAGGCTTCAGGTTCCAGGCTCTGGGCTCCAGGCTTCAGGCTCTAGGCTCCAGACTCTGGGCTTTAGACTCTAGGTTTCAGGCTCTAGACTCCAGGCTCCAGGCCAGGTTCCAGACTCTGGGCTCCAGGTTGCAGGTCAGGCTCCAGACTCCAGGCTCCAGGCTCTGGTCTCCAGGTTCCAGACTCTGTGCTCCAGGCTTCGGTCTCCGGGCTCCAAGCTCCAGGCCCCTTCTGCCCCAGGTGCTCTGTGGGATCCTCATGTCCCTGGAGTCGGCAGGTGACGTCTTGAGCTTTGAGGCTGCCCTGGACCAGACTGAGTCAAGGCATCTCCAGGGATGGGAGACAGCCCTTTGTTGACCCAACTGAAGATGACTGTTCAGAAGGAAGAGAAGTCCCAAAGAGCAGAAGAAACCCAAGTTTTTCTGGGTTCTTGTCCTACACGTTTTCTCCTTATGTTCAGAAAAATGCCAAAGTCTACATCTGTTGACATTTCTCCTTGTTTTTTTAGACACAGAGCCCACATGTCTTCAGGTTCTTGTGTTGCTGTGGTCCAGAGGAGCACAGCGTTCCCAGAAGGGACAGCGCCCTTTAGAGAAGGAGGGGATTTGAGCTCCCTTACAGAGGAGGATCCTGAGAGCGGGTGGGGGAGGCTCTGGAGGGACCCTCATTCTAGTTCTACTCTGCTTTGTCCCCAGATGGTATTGCCCACTGGCCATCCTGCTTGGGATGGGAAGGCTTCTGTTGGGGAAACACTGTCTCTGGTGGGTCCTCCCAGGGGAGACTCAGGGTAGAGGTCTCATGCTCAGCAGCTTACTTCCTTGGCACCTGAGTGGTGGATTGACCAGCTAGAGTGACCCAGGATGATCTCACCCTGAGCTGAACATGTGGGGTTTTTGTCAGTGGAGGGAGCCTTGGGTTGGCAACACCAGATTCTGGGACTTGTGATGATGTCCTTTGTCCACAGAGGGCTGGAGTGGGCCCTGGCAGAGTTGGCGGAAGGCAATGACCTCAGAACTGAACTGGGGGCATCCTGGTGGCTGTCCTGGCAGCAAGGCCTTTTCTCCCTGTTCCCAGAGGAACAGCGAGGGGATCCCTCCCCTTAATTATATTTATTCTTTATCTCTTTTGAATTGATCTTGTGCCCCTAGTGTGTTCTCTCACCAGAGGATAAGCTCCTGGAGTGCAGGCCTTGGACATGGTGCCCAGCACATGTCAGTCCTCTGAAATGGAACTGAATACTTTAGGAAGACTGATTGCCATTCAGCAGTGAGGGCTTTCTCCCTAATCAGAAGCACCTCCTCTTAGGGTGCCTTCCAGCACCCACTGAGCTTTGGAGGCCTGGTGCTGGTGACCAGTGTTCTCACTTGGGGCTTCTGGAGCCAAAGCAAGTGGAGTTTCCTCTTGCCTCTCCTCCTCCCCTCCTCTCTCATTCCTTTCTTTCCTTTTCCCTCTCCCTTCCCCTCTTCCTCCTCTCTTCTTTCCACTCTTCCTTTTCTTTTCCCTCCTCTGCTCCTCCTTTCTCCTCCTTCCACCTTTCCCTCTTCCTCCATTCCCCCACCTTTTCCTTGTGATTCCGATGGGGAAGGGAGATAACAAATCCTCAGGGAGTGTGGGGGGTGTCACCTCTTCTTCCAAACAGCAATTCCCTCTAATTTGCATGGGGCTGTTGTGCCACTTGGGTCGTTGAGGAGGTGGTTGCTGTTTTCACATAATTTGCACAAAAATTGCAAGTAAATGGGGCATACAGTAAGTAAGTCCTACAGAAATAGAGCTCCAGGAGGCAGATTGGTAAAATGATGGAGGCAGAAGTATGTGAGTGTGTGCACACGTGGCCAGGAGTGTACCTAGGAATACACGTGCAAAGATGCCGGCCTGCACCTCCTCTCCACATGCTCATGTGCGCCCTCTCCCCACCTCCCATGGTAACTTCTGGGGTCCATGGTCTCTAGAATCTCCCTGGTGGCTTGTAGGCCCTTCTTCCCCTTGTGTTCTCTTTCTAAACCCCAGCCCTAGCTTCCTCCCACAGGCTCTACCCACCTCTGCCAGCTCCTCTTATCCTTCGTTGATCCACCTTTGGAGGTGGCTTAGGCCAAAAACTTCTTATCTTAAAATCCCTCCAAACAGACCACCTGGAAAATAAAGAATGAGGTTCTCTTCAACTCTGTTTTCTCCCAGATCTTTGTTCCGATGAGGCTCTTCCCTTGCTGTGGTCTGGCCCCTTGGAAACCCTGACCTTCCTTGTTCTCCCATCACTCTGGAAACTTGCCCTCATCCTCTCTTGCAGTGCTCACCAACATGCCTAAGGCTTCCCCACCCTTAAAAAAAATCACACACACACACACACAACACAAACACTACACACACACACACACACACACACACATCAGATACACTCTCATATGCTCCTCCCACCACACCCCCTTACTCATACTATACTCAAACTCATACAGCTATTTTCCCTTTCTCTGTCACACTCACAGCACCAATTTTTCTTGATCCTGTACCTGTGCCTCTGCATCTCCTGCCCCTCTGGCTTCTACCTTGGCCACCCTTCAGATGGCGTTCTCTCTGATGATCCTGGTGGTTTATTAATTGCCTCCTGTGATGGCAATTTTCTCAGTTATCATCTTTTTGAGTGGAAGCTGCCTGAGAACAGGTTGGCCTCCCCTCACAGAGCCTGGCCCATCCTAAATGATTAGGAAATCCTGGGTGAATGAAGGGGTTTGATGCCAAAGAGTCTAGTCAAGGAGATGAAGCCCCGTAGCAGAAACATTTCTGCATGGTCAGAGAGAGTCTTTGTCTGGGGGGATATTGGGTGACTGCCTGCAAGAGCTGGGGGATGCCATGGGTGCATGGGGAAGGGGGTTAGAGAGCTGGGGGCAATTGGTTCGATCCTTTGAGGATGTGGGGGATTCCTGGGCCCTGGGACATTCAGGTTGCCTTCTGGGAGCAGAATCAAGAGTGGACAGGAAGGCTGGACAGGAGAGTGGCCACCTTGCTGTGGAGAGGCCTTCCCTGGGGGAGGTTGGCTTTCTCCTCTGGGCAGTGAGGAAGATGGTAGAGTGGCCTTTGGTAATGAGGTTCACAGTATATACAGGATGGTTGAAGGATGGACTGACATCAGGGCCATCATTATTGAAGTGACTCCCCCCATCCCCAGTCAACTCTCCTAGGGCAGTATGCTTGGCTCTCCACCTTGTTTCCCTCAGATTCGGTGGTCCTTCTGTTGGAAGGCCAGGACAATGCCAATGTTGCACAGCAGGGTTTAATAAATGCATGTGATATTGAATTAAATTGTTCTTATCCCTTTATTGTCGTGCCTGGGAGGTCCCTCCAAGGGCATCCTGCCCTTGCTGTATATGAAGGTGAGCTTTCCTTCCTTGTTTTTCTGCTCTTCCCTACCCACAATTTGGGTCTTCTTCCTTGTCACCCATGATCCCCACCTCGGGGTGCAGCATCTGGGTACATGAAACTTGACCTAAGGGGGTCTTCAGGGAATGAGTCCCCAGAAGATGAGCTCCCATCCCAGAACTGGGCCTCAGTTGGGCAAAGCAGCCACTTCATCCACCTGGGCAATAGGGCAAAGACTGGAAGGCAAAAGGAACTAACGGGACCATGACTCATCAAGGGCCATTTCTCTCTGAACTCTATTGAAAAAGAGGAAAAGGGGAAGTGATAATTGCTGTTAATAATAGGAGTGATGGAGCAGCCAAGGTGTCCCAAGTTGTTAGATGTTCTTTGTCTCCTTGGAGGCCCCCAGCCCTGCTGGGCAGGTGCCACAGGTGGGGTCTGAGGGAAGTCATGGGATATTTTCAGGATCAACCAGTCAGCAAGTATCCTCCTGGTCTTACTGTCTCCAGTAAGCAGCTGAATCATTAGCTCCATGTGCACACCAGGGCTCAATATCATGGGCTGGGGACCAGTGCAGGAGTTTTCTTACACAATGAGGCTCTGTCACTTGACTGAGGGTCTTACAGGTTTAGGGAAACCACCCCCACGATAAAGCAGAAGTTTCCCCTCATCTCACCCTCCCCCGCCACCACCTGGACACATGCTCTACCGTGACTGGACAGTAGCTACCCAGAAGCTTCTCCGTGGCTCTGCTTGCGATTGGTTAATCTCCCACACACCTTTCCTTTGTACAAATACAACATTTTAGTCGTCCAATTAAGCTAAGTGCTGCTCCCTGAAAACCTCCCTCCTGTTGTACGCTGTAATTATTCATAGGGTTGGCCAGGATATTTCTCCTAATGCTTGTGCTGTACTTCCCGGGTAAAATTGCTGGTAATTGTGGCTCTCCTTTTTATTTCTTGGAACAAAGCCAAGTATTGTGGGTCCACCTTCCCCAGGGATGAATGTGGCCCCCACTTAATAACAGATGCCTCCTGTGGCGCATCCAAGGAAGGGAAAGGAAAGTGAAGCTGAGATTTGTGGCTGATTAAGTGGAGGCTTTGTAGAAACCTTCTTGTTGTTTCTTCCTTCTGGAGCCAGACCTCTTTCAGAATTCGTATTTGGGTGGCATTACTCAAATTCCCAAAGTTGCCCTTCCTAGAGGACATCAGAGCTGGCAGAGTTCTCTGCCTCCACCCCCCTACCCATCCCACTACTCTGGAAAGTAGATAGGCCTGGGCTCATTGGCTGTTTGTCGCAGGGAACTCTGAGCCCTGGAGTAGGAAAGGACTTGCCCAAGGTCATACAGCCTCTAATTGGCAGGGTTGGGATTTGAACCCAGGGCTCCTGACTCCAAATCCAAGGCTCATTTAGTGTGTTCTACCTATTTTACAGGATAGTTGTAAGGACAGCATTTTTTAGAAAACTAAAAATGTAAGCTTTGCTAGTCATTCTCATCTGAGTGCCATTCCCCCTCTTTCAGAAAAGGAGCCTGGGGGTCAGAGAGGATCTGTTACATGGCTAGTGGGGACAAAGGCTTTTGGTGCTGTGGGGTGGACCGGGCAGGAGGTCAGCTGCCCAAGTCTCAGCAGATGTGTGGTCACTTGATGGCTCAGGGTCCTGACATGTCTGGGATAGAGAATGACCTGGTAGAAACACTTCTTGACCCAGATACCTGAGGGGGACCTCAAGAAGGGGAAACATCCCCCTTCCAGCACAGATGCTTCCCTAGCCTCAGATTGACCTTTCAAGGACTTTTCTGCCCATTTTACGGTGTAGTCAACTGGAATTCAGTGATGAGGTGGTATGTGTTTTGGATGGGGTACCAACCTTGAAGACTGGGGGACTGGCCAGAGTTCAAATCCTGCCTGGGACCCTCTGTGCCTCTTTTTTGTGCTGTGTAAAAGGGGAGTTGGAATCTATGCCTTTCAAGTCCCTTCCAGTCTGGCATTTGGGTTGCTGTGAGCCTCTGGAAGGCAGTCGGGGGCCTGAGCCCTGGCTCTGGCCTCAGAAGACCTTTCTAGCTCTGTCCAGTGAGAAGTCTTAGGTGCCTGCTCTCTGGGATCCTCAGCAAAGTCTGCAGGGCCACTTGTCAGGAATCTGGTGCGGTGCAGAGGTGTCTATGTCGGGCAAGGCTAGGCCTTGGACCCTTGAGACATCTATCCCCTCCTTGCTTCTGGGTTATCTTTTCCCTGAACAGATTCCAAAAGCCTGTGAACAGAAAAGCTGAATGGTGAGAGTCCATCTTAGGTGCCCCAGGAAGGAGACTTCAGAGAGGGAGTTGAGCTGTTATGGGCAGCCAGTCTGACCCTGACAAAGGGTGGGGGGTAGGTAGGGAAGGGTCCTCATCAGGGAGTTGGTCTGTTCAACCAATCCAGCCCTGAGCCTTGCTACAGACTGCACTCTCTGTCCCTCTTCTGTCTCTGCCATCTTGTTCTCAGGGCTCCACAGATTCCATTTTCTATCTTTAGAGCTACTAGGTGGTGCAGGGGAGTGCCTGGGGTCAAGCTCAGCCTTCCATCCTGGGCATGTCACCACCTCTGTATGCCTCAGTTTCCTCAATTGTAGAATAGATAACAATACCATGGACCAAATCAGACAGTATTGTAAAGTAGCTATCACAGTGCTGGCACATAGAAGGCTCTTAACAAATGTTTGTTTTCTTTCCTTACCCCTCTAATCATGGATCTGTTACAAATACCTTCTGGTCTAACTTACAGAGACATTTTTATTTATTAATTATTTTTGTTTTTACAAGGCAGTGGGGTTAAGTGGCTTGCCCAAGGCCACACAGCTAGGTAATTATTAAGTGACGGAGGTCAGATTTGAACTCAGGTCCTCCTGACTCCAGGGCTGGTGCTCTTTCCACTGCACCACCTAGCTGCCCCTAGGAACATTTTTGTTCAGACCCTTGGGATAGTGCTCTGCCCTTCTTGCTACCCACATCTGCAGATATGCCATCTCTTCCCCCATGGACTATAAGCTTCCTGAGGGCAAGGGCTGTGTCATTCTCTATTTCACTACAGGACTGAGTACAATAGTGTCAAATGAGCATTTTTCCACTGAGGTAGGTGGACTAAGGAAGACTTTCTGTATTTTACAAATAGTGACCTATTAGTCTGCCCACTTGGTGTCATGCTTGTGAAAAACTTCTTTATATCCATCATTTTTTCATTTGATCCTTCCTCAACCCTATGTTTAGGTATGGCAGGTGTTATTATCCTTATTTTGGCATGATGAGGAAACTGAGACTTTGGGCTCCACAACTAGTCAGAATCCACATCTTCTAGCCTGCAAGGCTGGCAGTCACTCTCTGCCCTCTTGAAATGGGAAATAGTGGGGATGGAGTCAGGTTGTTGGGTCCTAGCTCCCACCCGTGTGACCTTAGACAAGCCCCTTCCTCTCTCTGGACTCCATTTCCTCTTCTGGACAGTGAAGGTAATGGCGCAACTCCGCTTCCTTCCAGGTTCTCCCAGCTTTCAGGTGCGGGAGGGTCCTATGGCTTCAGACTTGGGTGGTGTTTTCTCACTACTCCATCTCCTCTTTGCACAGCCTCTCCAGTACTCTAGTAAACAATACCCTAGTCTCCATGGACATTCCTTCCAACTCTATGGTACTGAATTCGAGTGTTAAATTAAAAATAACTTGTATTTTAATGACACTCTCATAGTGGTCCAGTAACCTTTGTGTGCATGAAGATAAGTACTTATTTTACCCTGAAAAATTGAGGCCAAGAGTCTAGGGGACTTGCTCAGTTCCCCCAGCTCAGACCTATGGAGGCCAGGATACAGGCTAGGTCTCTGTTCTTCCAGCTTAGTTCTCCTTCTGCTCTGAAAATTGAACCTTAGTTGCCACTGGATCAAAGTATTAACAGTCCTCTGCTCCCTTGCTGCATCATCCTGTGGCTCTTGGGGACCAGCCACTGGAGCAGGGGGGTCAAGCCAGATGGCTCCAGTTGAAAGATGTTCCTAAATCCCTGAGATGAGTCAAATTCCCATTTGTTGCTTAAAACACTAACCTATCTGCTGTAGAATCTCTCCTTGGAGGAAATCCAAGTTCTTGGCTCAGAGAGCGGTTTTCAGACGTGAGGTGTGGAACACCAAGATGCTTTTCTTGGACAACCTAAAGAAAGGAGTAAGAGCCGACAGATGAAGCTGGGTGGGCGTCGAGGAGTGCATTGGGGACAATCAGAGGAAGGAAGTAAAAAGGACCCCAGAGTGTTGATCCTGAGACTTGGCAACCTCAATTAGAGACATTTGGGGGAAATCAGAGCAGAAGACCCCCCTATGGGTGGCATCCATATGAAGTGAGGCAACAGGATGACCCTAAGGAAATGTTGAACAAGGACTAAGTTGTTATGTAATTTGTGTGTAGAAGTAGAAGGTTTATTGTAGAACTTCAAGACTGGGTTGATCCCCTCAGAAAATCAGAAAGGTGAGATATGAGTTAGTGATTGGTGCAGCTTTTGTAAAGAAATTGTGGAACACATTTCTGAGGGCTAAACCAACCCAACTCCTATCAAATGCCTACAAAACATGCTGGTGGCTAGAATCATAGATTAGAAGTTCATTCTCTCTTGGACTAGCAGATGACAAATTCCCCAGATTAAAAAAACCCAGAAACCCTTGTCTTGAACATATCCAGAGATGAGAAGCTCATTCCCTGAAGCTTCTCGCTCTTGGGCCAAGCTCCTCACTCCCCTGTTCTAGGACCAAGAAGACCATGAGGATTCAAACCTTCCTGATCTTATTTGTCAATGGCCAGAAGAATTCTTACATGACCTTCCTCTTATGTCTTTTGGCCAGGAGACCCTTTGTAAACCTTTGAAACTCTAAATCTAGAGGAACATGAGCTATAATTTAAAAAACCCATAAAAACTTCAAATAGGCAAAGACAAATGCTCCAGTAGTGGGCATTCAGGTATCAGGAGGAGATTTTTTTGGGGGGTGGTAGGAGGAGGTATAACTTCCTTTTGTCATTTTAAACCAAGGATTATTGGTTTATAGAGTTTTAAGAAAGCTCAGAAATCATTAGTTCTCATGCCATTATTTTAAGATGGGGAAACAGAATCAAAGGGGAGAAAGGGTTTGCTCCAGGGTCCCAGAGCTAGGAATCAGACTCTAGGGTTGAGTACAGGTCTCCAGACTCCAAATGTAGCAGGATTTCTACCCTTTGGCCCACAGGAAACAGAAGCTGTCTTGTATGGGGAGACACATCCTAGGGGTTTTCCTGTGACATCTAGTTACTGATTACAGGGATGGTACACCGGTTATTTATTTATTTATTTTTTTAAGGGTTTTTTTTTTTTGTTTGTTTTTTGCAAGGCAAACGGGGTTAAGTGGCTTGCCCAAGGCCACACAGCTAGGTAATTATTAAGTGTCTGAGACCGGACTCCTGACTCCAGGGCTGGTGCTTTATCCACTACACCACCTAGCTGCCCCATAAGTTATTTTTACCAAGTATCCCTTCCCCTTCCTCCCTCCCTCCCTCCCTCCCTCCCTCCCTCCCTTCCTTCCTTCCTTCCTTCCTTCCTTCCTTCCTTCCTTCCTTCCTTCCTTCCTTCCTTCCTTCCTTCCCTCCTTTTCTTTATTTCTCTCCTCTTATCTCCCACAGTTCTTCCCTTTGCACCAAGGAGAACAGACCCACAGATCTGTTACCCCTGGGCGTGTTGTGCAGCAGACTCTAGCTTGCTTCCTAGGCGTGATTCCTTAAAATATACTAGCTTTTTTTTTTAACACCTCTTTAAGCAGGTGCTGCAGAACATCCAGGTGATCAGAGAGGTGGGATTGATGTAGCCATGGGAAACTTTGCAAGAGAACCTTACCTTCTCTCGACTCACAGTCATTGTGGATGGCAAAGACAAAAGCCACAATACTCTGATCAGCAGTCAATCACTTAACATTCATTAAGCACCTACTATGGGGTAGGCACCTTGCCAAAGGCTGGAATCAGAAAGGCAAAAGATGGTTCCTACTCCCAAGGTGTGCCCCACCTGATGAGGTAGAGAGAACACACAGACAGGGCTGGGCACAGTGGATGTGATCGGTGGAGGGAATGAGCATTCAGAGAGCTCAGGCCTTCTTGCCGGAGGTGAAATCTTAGCTGGACCTTGGAGGGAAGCAGAGAGAAGGAAGGAGGGCACTCTCAGCAGGAGACCTGGCCTATGAGGATGCCAAGGCATGAACAAGGATGACGAAGGAGATGGAAAAGGAAGAGAGGACAGTGCAAGAAGATTGGAAAAAGAGAATGACCAGGATTCTGAAGGAGTGTAGAAGCCCAAAGAGATTTTTTTTATATTGATTTTGGAGGTGACAGGGAATGTCTGAAATTTGTTGAATGGGGGGACATATGGTTAGATTTTGATATCTATGGGGAAAGGGAATAGGCACTTATCAACCACCTACTGTGTGACTGGCAACATGTGAAACTTGAGGCAAGGAGACCAATCTAAAGGTAATTGCAATAGTCTACATGTGAGGTGATAGAGGTACATACTTAGATGATAACAGTGTTGGAGGAGAGAAGAGGAGATGTTATAAAGGTAGAAATAATAGGATTTGACAACTTACTGGATATGGGTGGAGAGTGAAAAAAATGTCAGTTGGGGATGACCCTTAGGTTACCAGTCTGCATTGGTGGGAGGATGGTGGGACTCTCAACAGTAATAGAGAAGGTTAGAAAAGAAGTTCTGGGGGGAAGATAAGGGGATCAGTTTAGGATGTGTTGAATTTACCTATCTAGGGGTCATCTGGAGATTGTGGAGGTCAGGAGAGAAGTTAAGGGCTGAATAGGTAGAAATGAGGATTATTAGCACAGAGATGATCATTGAAACCATAACAGTTGTTGAGATCACCACGTTAAAATAGAATAGAGGATCAAAGTGAGTATTGTGGTTGATCCTTACCAGTATCCAGTGGGACATGGTTGAAGAACCAGCAGACCGTCAGGTAAGGATGAGAGCCAGGGTAAAGCAACATCATGAAAACCTAGACAGAAGAGATTATTTAGAGAAGAGGCAAATTGCCAGTGTCAGAGCCTGCAGGGAAGTCCAGAAGGATGAGGATGGAGAAGAAGCTATTAGATTTGGCAGTTGTGAGGTCATTGGTGACCTTGGTGGTTTCAGGTGGACAATGAGGCTGGAAGCAAGACAGCAAAGACTTGAGAAGAGAGTGAGAAGTGGCAGTATCAGCTGTAGAATGTCTCAAGGAGAGTTTAGAAGAAGTGTGAGACTACAACCAGAGAGGGAGGAGAGGTCAAGTGAGGCTTGTTTGAGGTCAGGGGAGACATGGACTTGTTTGTAGGCAGTAGAGAAGAAACAAGATAGGGAAAGAGAGATTAATGAGAGTAGACAACCATTAGAGAAGACAGATGCAATGAGATCAATGGGGAATGCCCAGGGGTTTGCCTTCATGTGAGAGTGGGCAGCAAGAGGGGATGGTGATCTAAGGCATCTGAGTGATGAGGGAGAGGAGCAAGCAGCACTATGGGATGGCCTCAGCTTTTCTTCAGTGAAATAGGAGGCCTGGTTCTCAGCTCAGAGAGTGGGATAACTGGAGCATTCTGTGAGTAAGGGCAAAAACAAAGGTTCTGTGGAGTAGAACAGGGATAGAGAAGGAACTTCCTAAAATTGTTTAAGCAGAAGCTGTCTGACCCCAGGGATGCTCCAATTGTTTCCTTATTGAGCTTAGGTTGGACTCGGTGCTCTCTGCATTGACTGTTCCCATCTTTTGCCATCTTTACCAACTTATTGGTATGAGGTGAAACTTCAGATAATTTTTGCATTTTCATTTATCTTACATTAGTGAATTTGGAAAATATTGAATATATTTTTCATAGTTTCCAGTTCTTTTGAGAAATAATCTTAATCCTTTGATTACTAATCCAGTGCTGACTCTTGGTTTTACATAGTTTTTATTTCCTATATAGCTTATAGATGAGACCCTTGTCAGTGATATTTTACTTTTTCCTTATTAACACTCTTATGTAAATTGATTTTGTTGATGAAAAATCTTCAAAGAATTTTTGTTCATTGAAATGATCCATTTTGTCTTTTGTGATCTCTTTTTATCTCTTATTTGATTAAGAATTCTCTTAACTATATCTGTGAAAGTCCCTGCTCTGATTCTCTATTATTTGGTTTTAATAGTGTGATCTTTTATATCCATATTGTTTATCAGTGTTCAGATCATTGTGACATTTGTTTGTAAGGTATTGATCTAAAGCTAATTTCTACCAAACTACTTTCCAGCTTTTCTAGCTTCTTGTCAAATAGCTAGTTTTTCCTGACATAATGTTTTAATAAATATTTTGTGTTGTTCAATTGTTAATGACTTTACTAAATTGCATTTATTATTGCTACTTTATTTTAGTAATAAAATAATATTTACAGCATTTTGAGGTCTGGAAGTGCTATTTCCTCTTTATTTCTCCTTTTCCCATTATTTCTCCTTTGGGATTCTAGAATTTTTTGTTCCTCTAAACAAATTTTCTTCTTACATTTTTCTGGCCTCTGTAAACTATTATCTTGGATTTTTGATTAGTGTAATGCTAAATTAGTGAACTAATTTAGGTGGTATTGTCATTTTTTTAATATAATTGTGGCCCAACCATGAATACTAAATATCTTTTCTCAGTCTGGCAACACCTCCACTGCTAAAATCTCTTCCTCTTATTAGAGAGTTCTTTACTGAATCTCCATATATCTTCTTTGAGGATGTTCCCCATGGCAGCTAGGCTTACTTAAACTTAGACTAGTAGATGACTCCCCGGGCCCCTTTTCTCCCCTCTCCCCTCTCTCCTTTTCATCTCTTATTTTCTTCCACTAGAATGTAAGATCCCTGAGAGCAGTAACTGATTTTTTTGTATTTGTATCTGTATTCTCTGCATTTCACACAGTATCTGGCACCTACTAAGCTTTTACTCAAAGCTCTGTTTCTGTCTGTCTGCCTGTCAACTGTTTCTTTATTTTTCTTTCCAGTTATTTGTCTCTCCTTTTTAAAAAGTGTTTTGTTCATTTATGTAAAATTTGATAGATAGAATTCCAGTTATTTATTCATTTTGTAGTTATCTTTAATGTCTCTTTTTATTTAATTTCTCTTTTTATTCTTCTTGGGTTTTACTCTTGGTATATCATAATCTTTTTGATTTTTGTGACTTTATTTTGTCCCTATCACTTATTTAATGTATTAACTATCTCAGTTGCTTAGTTTACTTAGAAAACCCTAAAGATTCAACAATCTGTAAATAGGTACTGGGATAATTTTGTCTTTCCTTTTCTTTAATTAAAAAATCATCATTTTATTATATTTATTTCTTGCATAGTTTAGCATTGCTAAGATTATGGGAAAAATGCATTGACATTTTTACTTACCCTTCTATTTATTGGGAAACTGTTTCCTCATTGCAAATCATTCTAACTTTTAGTTTTAATAATGAAAATTATTTTAAAACAATATAAAAATCAAATGAAAATGAAAAAATAAAACAGTGCTGAGACACGAACATAATACCCTCAGTGTGGTCTGAACTATTTCTGTAATTACTCTCAGATGTCTTTGGTCTACATATTTCCTCTCTGAGATCTCAAGTCATTCCAATGAGTTGTTGATAGGGTAAAATAAAAAGTCCATTCATGACTGATGGGTGATTTTCCTGAAGAGTGGGGGAGGAGCCTGGCCTTCCCCCTGTTGTCTTGGGGGCTGGTGGGCAGGCAGCACCTCCCATGTTCAGTTGAGATGAAGATTACAACTGAATGCGTGGAGCAAGTTACGGTGACCAAGAGAGAATAGAGATCAGTGTCAGGACCAGAACTATGAAGGGGAGATCGTCTGACTTTGGTAACTGGTTTGGTTTGTGAGGGTTGGGAGAAGGATGTGAGGGTGGGTCTGAGAGTGGCAAGTGGTGCCCACCACAGAAACAGGGGCTTCTGTAACAGGGCTGGGCTCAAGGGTGAAGCATGAGTCCTCTAGGAGGATCCTAGTAGGTGTTAGAAATGTGGGATAGAGGCTGCAGAAAAAAAGAGAGGGAGAAAAGGAGGGAGGCAAATGGGGCCAGAAAGATGAGGGAGGGAGGGAAAGAGAGAGAGAGAGAGAGAGAGAGAGAGAGAGAGAGAGAGAGAGAGAGAGAGAGAGAGAGAGAGAGAGAGAGAAGAGGGGAGGAGAGAGGGAGAGAGAGAGATGGAGAGAGGCAAAGAGAGAGAGAGGAGAGGGCAGAGAAAGAGAGACAGAAAAATACAGAAAAGAGAAAGACAGAGGTAGAGAAGAGGGGAGGAGAGGAGAGAGTGTGTGTGTGTGTGTGAGAGACAGAGAGACAGAGAAAGAGACAGAGAAGAGATGGAGAGAGGCAGAGACAGAGAGAGATAGATACAAAAAAAGAGAAAGAGATAGAGGAGAGAAGAGGGGAGGGGGGGGGCTGAGGCAGACAGACCCCAGTTCAGGGGGTGGGGCTGAGGACCTGCACTATGGGGACCCAGGTGTTGCTTTAGAACATAAAGCAGGGTAGGGCACAAGTGGGAGGGTCCAAGATCAGAGGTGGGGTCCTGCCGCCCTTGGGTCACCCCTGGCCTACTGGAATGTCAGGGTGTGCACTCCTTTAGAATGTTGATGGAAAGTTTGAATGGCCTAGGAAGGAAGGGAGGGAGGGAGGGAGGGAAAGAAGGAAGAATGTCTAAGGACAGCATCCTATTTCCCAATTAGCTTTTTATGCTATTTTCTTCAGTCATGAAAATGTGGCCTTGTTTAAACCTAGGTTTTCTATAATGATAATAATGATTACCATAATTATCCCTCTCATTTATCCGGTTCTCTGTACTTAGAGAGCTCCTCCAGTACATTTTCCCCTTCTATGCTTCCTCCAACTCTGTGGGGCAGACCAGGAGGAGTTCTTAATTTCCCCGAGATGGTTTAGGAAGTAAGCTCTCTTCTTTGACCTTGATATTCTGGACAAGTTCTAATCTGGAAGGTGGCAGGAGTCATCTGATGACTGCTAAGATCACTTCTAATCTGAATATAATTTTCTTACACACACACACACACACACACACACACACACACACGACTTAGATTTACAAGAGTCAATTGTTAAAGTTTTAGTGTGGGCCTTTACACCTCAGGAATCTGCAAAGCCATAAATCAGGGCTTGGTTTCAGGGAGTGTTAATGATGCAAATGAAATTAAAAGTGTCCCTGGGTATTCAAGGACCTGGTTGTTAAACCTTTACCAGCACACCTTTCTATTGCTCTATAAACTCTGAGATGCAAAGGCAGGAGGTCAATAAGAATCTCTATGAATGAAATCTTCCCCAGACTGAAGACTAATATAATAAAAGCAATTAATGAGATAATGAATATTATAATGAGAGGTGGATTTATTCTAATGAGGGGCTAGCTACAAGACTCTGATCATGTCACTCATGGACAAAGAGAGATTTATTTCAAACCTTGGACAATCTATACAAAAGGGTCTGTCCTTCCCCCAGTCAATGTGTAACAGTGGTGGGCTAAGAATTCCACCTAGATAAGATCCTCTGGGGTGGGGTGGGGGTGCAGTGAATGCTTTGAGCAAAATCAGAAATGCCCTTGAGAAATGTACATTGAATGAAGAGATAGGGGAAAAAAACTGGACACCCTCCCTCCCCCATATTAATTTGTGATTGATATGAGAGTAATAATCATTTCTCTGAGGCAATGGTCCAGTGTGACTGGTGTGGTGGACATGGGTCAGAAGATGGGTTGTATGACCCTCAAGAACTAGTTACCCTTCCAATGACTAGAGTTGACAGCATCAGCCTCTTTGCCTTGAAAGTGCTCTGAACTTTTTCAAAGCACCCTGGTGCTTACTCTGGTATTGCTACCAGTATTTCAGTGTAATGATAGTCATGATAGTAAAGATCAGGAAATCCATTGCCTCCACCTTGCCCGAGTAGTCCATTCTGCTTGGGCCCAGCCAGCTCTCATTGGTAGCAAGTGTTTGTTGATCCCAAATTGGGCTCTTTGTAGTTTCATGTTATTCCTCGACAGACTCCAAGACAGCTCTTGGGCCTCTTCTTCTCTCCAACTAAACACCCCCCTGACTCCCTGAACTGATCTTCAGTAAAGCAGCACATTTGCATGGTGATCACAGACCCCAGGCTCCTTCCTGAAGATTCCCTTCCTATCCATTCCCTTTCACAGGAGGATGCTGGTCTCATTCTGATCAATTCTCAATTAAGGATTCACCCACAAAATAAGAGGCCTTTGAACTGAAAAAGATATAGCCAGACTTTGAAAAAATTGCATCCAGGTCACCATATTAAATATATATGCACATTTATTACATATATTCTTCTATCACTCCTTTTGATTCAAATAAATGTATTTTATTCATTTGTTCTTTCCCTGCAGTCTTCTTATCCATGTTCTCAGGCATTATAATTATGAACTTTGGGGAAGGGGCCAGCCAGAATGGGTACCTCAGCCTCAAGAAGTTGTTGCCAGAAACTTTTCTATTCTCTGTTCCTGGAAAAGTTCCTTTAAGCCCAGATGGAAGTGACTTCAGAGGTCATTTATTCTAAGCCATACCCAAAGAGGATCCCTTCCCACTATGCCTAATGGGTGATCATTGAATCTCAACTTGAAGATGCCCTGAGAAAGAACTCCAAAACTCCTCCTTTTCCCTTTGGTCACGTCAAAGCTTTAGGAAATGTTTTCTCATGCTCTTCCAAAATAATTGTGAAGGATAGGGAGTAAGAATTAGAAACAGGGTTTAACACTCCCTACAGAACTATTTCCTCACCCCCCCTTTGGCACGGTGGTTTGAGGTTCCAGGTAGTCACTGATCAGGTATTCCTTCCCTCAGAAGTTTAGGGTAGTCCTGATTACTGGAAGAGCTTTTCTCCATTTGTGGAATCCTCATGCAGCGATCCCTAGGTACAGCTCTTTGCTGTATGCCCTTCAGGGTAGAACCCTGAAAGCACCTTTCCTTAGTATCCCTTCAATGTGTCCTTGAACCTCTGATGAAGGTACTGTTGACCACTGCTCTAGGGTCACCGCTTCCAGTGCCAGTGACCTGGGTGGTCACTCTAGTAGAGCTTCTGGGCTCACATGGTTGATTGTTCCTAGTCTCCGCTGCCCCCCAAGAAGCTTCCTCCCAGTGGCTTGTCTGGAGCTATGCCACCTCTATGCTCCCTTTTTGAAATGTAAGGTTCCAAAATTGTGTTGTTCCTTTAAGTATAGGGCTAGAAGTATTTCTGATGGTCTTCACCCGTTCACAAAATATTTCTAGAATGGAGAAGATTGCTCTGATCCAGTGATCAAAGGACTTCCCCTCCTTCCAAATTGATTAAAGATTTATTTGCATGTAATTTACACCTTTTTTGATGAACTCATTTAAGAAGCCTAGGCCTTTTGTATTTATATTAATTGGGGTGAAGGTCCCTGTCTTCAACCTTACAGGGACAAATGCCCCAGTTTTCAAAGGAGGAGGATAATAAAGTGGGAACATGATAGGCTGGTGAGCTTAAAGTTCTTCCCTGGCAAAATTCCAGAATGTGTTCTTAAATGGTTGGTGAACTTGTAGTTAAAGAAGTCAAACTCAAAAAGAGCCTGGGTGGATGGCTTCCTTGAGAACAGGTTATCTTTCAACAAGACTGTGATGCAGATCACAGAAATGCGACTGTTGTCATTGGCACTTGAGAGATCCTCTCCTCTTGCTCTTGTGGCAAATATAGGGAAACATGCGGTGGGAGAACAATTCCCTCAGAGTCAGAAGTGGATTTGGACCTGGATGAATCTGGGGGCCCAGGCAGTTTGTCTCTAGTAGGGTGGGCAAGTGGTCTCCCATGAGGTGGGCTAGACCTCTAACTTTGAAGCACTTTTATCAGTGATGGAGATAGTAGTATGGGATGTGACACTCATCAATATGCTGTCATCTTGACAATTTAGAACACAGGGCCAAATCTTTTAAGATGAAATCTAGCTGGGTTAATTGGCTAGTTACACAGAGGCTGCTTGGAGTGTCCACTGGATAGAGCAAGTTAGGAAGACTGAAGTTCAAATTTGACTTTCGTTACTGTGAAGAATATGGGGTTTGTTGGTCTCTATAGGGTGGAGGCTGCCTAAGAAATATATTACAAAGGGGAATAACCCAACCAATCACAAAACTAGGAGAGATCTTTCTAATGTCATCCAAAGATGACGGACACAAGATTAGGAGGAATGGGTCTCCAACCAGCCAAGGTTAACCTAGAGGTTCTGACTCAGTGCAACTGAGTTTGTGCAATTAGGTTCATGCATATTACTCCAGATACCCCCTGTAGCAATTGGGGTTCATCAACATAACATATGTCATATGATCAAGGAGGGGAATCATATTAAAGACATATCATGGGATGGGTGGATCTCTTAGATTGTTGCTCACGAGAGCCTATGAAAATTCAGGTGGGAGTGGAGAGAGTTTCCAAAGCTGTATAATACAGGACATTATTGTACCTTGGTGTGCCTTATATTAGGGGACACCCAAGTCTTGCAAGATCTGTGAATAAAAAGTTCAATTCTCCTTTCACTCCAGCAGATTTATTTCTCTTAAAGATAATTTATTTTTTAGCTGTGTGATCCTGCTCATCATACAACCTCAATTTACCTGTTCTTATCCCTTAAATATAAAGACTTTTACTCTGGGTTACTGTTTTTTTTCCTTTTCCTTTCCTTTTCTTTTTAACTGTACTTCTATTGATCTTTAATTTTTTTTTTTACTTGTCCATAATTTCCCCAAATAGCTCATCCCCATTTTGCTCTCAGAGAAACATTCAATTTAACCTTTTTAATGGCAAAAAGAAAGAGGACAGAAATTAGGATAACTGAATAATATGACAAAAAATTTTCAAATATTTGTAATGAACAATACTTGTGGACCTTCTCATCTCTTCATGGGTGTAGGGGTGGGGGTGTCTTCTCATATTTCCTCTTTTCATCTATAATTATTCTCTACCATTTTAGTCTCACCTTTTGATTTGTGTGTGTATATGATGTATAGTTATGTTTCCTTTACCATTGTTGTATCACCAAATTTATATATTTTTTGGATTCTGGTGACTTCAGTATGCATTAGTTCATATACTCTTTTTCAGACTTCTCTACATTTATCATACACATTAAGTCCTACATCACAGTAATATTCCAACTCATTTACCTACCAAGATTTGTCTGGTCATTCTTTAATCTCTGGAAGGCTACTTTGTATTCAATTCTTGACTTCAAAAAGTGCTTCTAAAAATATTTTAGTTTATAGAGAGACTTTCTTTTTATCAAAGACCTCTTTATGATTAAGCCTAATAATGAAATCCCCAGTTTCAAAAGGTATGGCCATTTTAGTCACTTTATTTTTTAATTCCAAATTGTTTTCCAAACTGGTTGTATTGTTTCATAGTTTCACTAATAAAACATTAGAGTCCTTATCTTCCCACAATTCCTCCCTGTTTCCATTATTTGTCACCTTTGACAATTTGCTTTGTGTGAAATGAAACCTCAGGGCTATTTTGATCTGAATTTCTGTTATTATTAGTGATGGTGTATTTTTTTTATCTGATTGTTAATAATTTTCAATCCTTTTGAGAACTCTTTGTTCATATCCTTTGACCACTTACCTATTGGATAGCATCTTTGGTGTGTGTGTGTGTGTATGTGTATATGCATACATTTCTGTACAAATACGCACACACACATATATATATGTAAATCTATATTATTAACATTTTATATATTATTATGTAGATATACAAATTTGCATTTGTATATTTATAAAACACATTTGTATGTGTATATATTTCACACATTCATAAATTGCTTATGTGTCTTAGATAACAAATCAGTATCAGAGAAATTTGATTCAAAGATTTTATTCCCCATTCAACTACTTTCCTTCTTATTCTGGGTGCATTAATTTTGTTGTCTAGAAACTTTTCAATTTCATGTACCTGCTTTGTCTTTTTAAATTGTTTCTGTCCTTTTTTGGTTAAGAATATCTCTTTCTCATAGCTATGAAAAATCTTTTCTTATTTTTTATTGTATGGTTTTTTTGAGATTAAGGTCACAAATCTATTTTGAATGTTGAGGAATATAGTGTAAGTTAAAAGCCTCATTTTTCTAATTTTCTCATCAGATAAAAAATAAAATTAGGAATTCTTTCCTAAGTTATCTTTGTTTTCTGTTTTATCAAACAATGGATTATTGAGTGCCATTGTTTTAGTTATTGTACTTTGTTTAGTCTATTTCATTGAACTTTCTTTTTCTTTCTTTTAAACAACCCAAATTTGTCTTGATTATTGAATTTTATAATATAGTTTGAGATCTGGAACTGTATTTCCCCTTCTATCCTCATTTTTTTAAGTATTCCTCCCAATATTCTGGATATTTTATTTTTCCAATTGAATTTTGTTATATTATTGAATTCTATAAAGTATCTGTTTGAAAATTTGAATAATATAGCATTAAAATTATAAATTAACTTTGGTAATATTGCCATTTTTATCATGTTGGCATGACCCAGCCATGAACATTAAATCTTTCTCCAGCTATTTTTTCCTTTATTTCATCTATTTTGTATGCTTTGGTAGATTGATCTTCAGATACTTTATGCATTTTGTGGTTATTTAGATTGAGATTTCCCTTTCTTTATAGACTCAGGTGTTGTTGTTAATTGGAAATTTATTTGTTTTATATGAATGGGGTGTTATTATGTAGCCTGCAACTTTGGTGAAATTATTGTGTCTCAATTAGTATCTTAACTGATCTTGTAAGATATTCTTCCTCTGCCATCTTATCACCAACAAATAGGGATATTTTAATTTTCTATTTATGTATCCTTATTCCTTTAATTCCTTTTTCTTGTCTTATTGCTATTGTTTGCCTTTCCAGAATTTTATCAAATAACAGATGAGAGTGGGCATCTTTTCTTAATTCCAAAATTTATTGCAAAAATTGTATATCCCTGCTGCATGTGATACTTGCTTTTGATTTTAGATGGGTGCATTTTTATGATTTTTAAAAGATTGCATAGTTTCTCTACTTCATAGATTTTTTTGCTGTAAATTAATATTTTATCTTTCCAGAAGATTTGTCTAGATCTATTGAGATAATACTGTGGTTCCAGTGGATCCCTATTACATATGATGCTTGCTATGATTTTAGATAGATCCCTTTTATGAAATTTTTTTTGCAAGACAGTGGAGTTAAGTGACTTGTCCAAGGTCACACAGCTAGGTAATTATTAAGTGTCTGAATTCACATTTGAACTCAGGTCCTCCTGACCCCAGGGTTGGTGCTATATCTACTGCATCACCTAGCTGCCCCTTCTTATAGTTAAAAAAAAATCGTTTCTCTACTTCATAGGTTTTTTGTTGTAAATAAATATTTTGCCTTTTCAAAAGCTTTTTTTCTGGATATATTGAGATAATAATGTAGTTTTTTGGATTTTTTATTTTAATATGCTTCATTATGTTGATTTTTAAAGTATTTAACAGCCTCTATTGCATCCCTAGCCAGATTCAACTTGAGTCATAATGACTGGTTTCTTGGTTAAATCATTATAGTCTGAGAGGATTTGCTAAAATTTTAAAAATTGATATTCATTAGTGCTCCAGTCAGTCAGTCAGTCAGTAAGCATTTATTATACATTATGTGCAGACATGGGATACAGACTTGGGATACATAGAAAGGCAAAATATAGACCTTGTCCTTTAGAAGCTCACAATCTAATGGAGGAGACAAAATGTAAACATATATGTTCAAGTAAGCTAGGTCCAGCTATGTAGTCCAGTGAATAAAGCATTGGAGTCAGAAGGACCTGAGTTCAAATCTGACCTTAGACACTTAACACTTATGTATTACCTTGGGCATACCTTGGGCATCTCCAGATGTCCTGATCCATATCTAGCCACTGGATCCAGATGGTTCTAGAGGAGAAAGTAAGGTTGGTGACTTAGCATAGCACCCCCTTGCTCAAATCCAATTCATGGGCTTATCATGACATCACCTCTCTGATGTCATGATTTTCTTTGAGAACAAAGGACAAATATCCTCATCATCATATAGGATAAACAGGAAATGGTCATCCTTTAGAGGAAAGACACTAAAATTAAGGGAGTAGGAAAGGTTTGATATGGTAGATAAGATTTTTGGCTGGGACTTGAGGGAAGCCAGGGAGGCTAGAAAGTGCAGTTGAGGGTGACAGCCCTTCAGGCCTAGGGAACTGCCATAAAGAAGTCCTGGAGTCAAGAAAGAAGTGTCCTATTCATGAATGATAAAAGAGGCCAGTGTCACTCCATCAAAGGGTACATGGGAGTAGGGTGCGGTGGGGTGTAAGAAGGCTGAAAAAAGGCAGGAAGGGGCAGTTTATAAAGGACTTTGAACACCCTGTGGAAGAGTCTGTATTTATTCTAACAGTGATTGGAGTTTTTAGGAGTGACATGGGCAGACCTATACTTTAGGAATGAAAGACTGAATGGAAAATGGATTGGAGTGGGGACAGACTTTAACCAGGTGGACCCACCCACACGCTATTGTAATAGTCTTAGTGTGAGGTGATGAGGGCTTGCACTAGGGTGATTGTATAATCAGTAATTAATATCTTTCCTGTTCCTTTATGTGCTTATGCTAAAAAGGCAATGGGATGAAGTGGTTTGCCCAAGGCCACACAGCTAGGTAATTATTAAGTGACTGGGGTCAGATTTGAACTCAGGTCCTCCTGACTCTAGGGCTGGTGCTCTATCCACTGTGCCACCTAGCCACCCCATGCTAAAAGTCTGCTTAGACTGGGACCACATCCTGCCTGATTTTCCATAGTTCTGGGAAGAAGTAGGGATTTGAATTAAGTCATGGTGTAAGCCTGTGACTGTGCTTGTCCAGTCCTACCAGAGCATGGCAGGTGGTTGGGGAATGGACACTAAATGAGGGATTATTCTTTTCTCAGATATCAGAAATTGTTTTACTTCTTGCACATACTTCCTGTTTTAAAGAGACTTTTACTTGAATTTAAATAGAATTCACAAACATAAGAAGGAGAGCTATGACTGACAGTAATTTTTTTGTTTTTTTTTTCCTGAAAATGTTCTGGGACTTTTCAGGGACCTGTAAGTTCAATATCAGTCAGTAGTATAATATAGCAACCAAAAAAAGCTAAACAATTATATCATCTCTAAGGTTCCTTCTAAGGTCTGTTCTAGCTCTGACATTCTATATTCTATGTTCTGAGGTCCCTTGCCTATCTAACATTCCATGACCCCTTTCATTTCTGATATTTTGAGTTCCCTTTATTTCATCTGTCATTTGTTAAGTATTTGCTGCCTTCTAATCATCTTGCTAAGTGTTGGGGAAAGAAAGTCAAAAATGAAAATAATGATTGCTCCCAAGGTATCTACTTTATATTTGGAAGAATGAGCATATACTGAAATAAATAAATACAAATTAATTTGGGGGGCTACTATAACCATTTGGGGGGAGGCATCAGGAAAAGGCTTCTTGTCACACTTGAACTGGTCTTTGAATAGAGTTAGAAATTCCAAGAAATGAAAATGAAGAGGGTTGACTTGGGAGCTGGGCTGAACAACAAAGCCCTTCCTTGGAGACCACCTTCTATTAACACCCCACAAATCCTCACTGTCTGTATGTGTTCTCCCCATCAAAGTGTGCCTTTCTTGACATCCCAGCATTTAGCAGAGTTCTCAGGACATAGTAAATGCTTGTTGATTGACCGACCACTAGTTCTCTTGTCTGTCCTCCAGTCTCTCTGGTCCAGCAGTTCATCTCCAGGCCCCAGCAGCCTCTCCCCAAGGGCTGAGAGGGCACACCTACTTCCTGGGGAGGTGTCCCTGGCATGTCTCCAACTCTCTAAAGTAACCCTAATTTGATCAGAAGGGCAATGAATAAGTTAATTTAATTTATATGAGCATTTTATTGTATTGACACCCTTCCAATCATGAGTAGTTAATATCTCACCAATTAGGTAGTTCTGTTTTTATTTCTGTAAAGATAATTCTATTTCTCTAGTCACATAATTCCAGGATGTGTCTTGGTAGGTGTACTCCTAAGTATTTCATAAGCTTTATAGTTATCTTTTGCTTTCTCTTTCTGCTTGGTTTTGTTGATAATGAGAACAGTTAATGATTTATGAGGGTTTGTTTTGTGTCCTATTGCTTTGTTGAGTAATGAATTGTTTGCATTAATTTTCACTTCTCCAGGGATATCCAAAGAGACCATCGGAAGCATGTACAAAAGCCATCTTCCTTTTTCTTTGTTCCCTAGATTTATTCCCTCAATTTCCTTTCTGGGTCCCACTGCTGTTGTCAGAATTCCTTCAGTTGTCCCCCAGAAGCAGAGGTCCTGTTGGAGGTAGTGGTTGAGGGTCTAGCTTTTCCCAATCTCTTTCCTTATTTGCGGGGAGCACCCTTGTCTCACCAAGAATACTTTTCTGACTCCTTGGCTATGATCTGATGGGATCTCAAAGCCAAAGGCACCAGGCCCCTGATGCACAATGTCAGAATCTGCACAATGCAGTTTTAAAATGCTGATGGCAGCAGGTGGAGGGCCTTGCTTGTAGGAAACCCAGCCCTTGAATAGAGGGAGAAAAACTATTTTTAGAGCTCACACAAACTACCAAGCCATTTAACAATCTCCCAAGGATAATTTGTTCGAGCTTTAATCGTTTCTTGTACTCACACTCATTTTCCCAGCAGGAGCTTCTCAATGGAGGGAGCTTGGTTTTAGCCCTTCCCACTGGGAGGACTGGGCCAGTTCCTTCCAGGGCTAAGGTGGGAAACTGGGCTTCATGGGGGGGGGGGGCGTGGTTGGGAGGGGGTGGGAGGAAGTGTGAGTATCCTTGAGAGAAGGCGAATGCTAGGGCTGATGTCTTAATTTACATATCAATAGATGCTCTCCCCAGTGTGCCTCCCTTGATCAGGGCTGCTTTTTCAGGGGCTGGCATGGATGAAGGTCACTGTTCTCTCGCTGCTCTTGTCCCATTCCTTCCTCCTGTGGCCAGCTCAGGATCCTCTGAAACCTCTCCCGATGCCCCCAGCTCAGAGCAGTACCCCTTCCTCATAAGTCCCCAACTGCCCTCTGCCCTGCTTTTCTTCATATTCTGTCTGACTTGAAGCTTGATCTCGTGTGTGTGTGTGTGTGTGTGTGTGTGTGTGTGTGTGTGTGTGTGTGTGTGTGTGCGCGTTTGTGTGTGTGTGTGTGGGGGTGTGTCTTCTCTCTTTTGGATTCTGAGTTCTTTGAGAAATTATCTATGTGGTTATTTACTTTTATATCCTTGAAACACAGAGACCTACCTGTGCAGGGGGAATTAGTAATTACAGTGATGATGATGATGATGATGATGATGATGATGATGATGATGATGATGATGGTGATGATGCTAGCCAGTCTTTATAGAGCGCTTTAAAGTTTGCCAAGCACTTTGCAAATATCATCTCATTTGAGCTTCTCAACAATTCTGGGAGTTAGGAGCTACTTTAGCTCCATTCTACAGTTAAGGAAACTGAGGCAGAGAGAAGTTAAGTGGCACATCTAGGAAGTGTCAGAGGCTGAATTTGAACTCCAATGTTCTGACTCCACTTTTAGCAACCTCTCCACTGCCCTGCTGAACTGACTCCAATTTACTTCATATCATTTCATATCCCTGGATCCAGAATTGGGAGGAACCTTCACATCATCCATACCTGACTGCTCTGTAACATCACAGATATGTGGTCAGCCATCTCTGCTTTGTTTGAGGGGCTGGCCATTGGACTTCACGGAAAGCTCTGGTTGTCCAAACCTAAACTGACCTCTTTGGAACACACTCCCATCCCCCACCCCTTTCTGCACCCAAAGGAAAAATCTGAGGCTGGCAGGGTCACAGGTTGTTTAGTTGGGACTCTAATCAAACTTTAAAAGCTTATTTTTTTCCTTTACTATGTTTTACTCTTCTTTGAGTTAATATTGTTCATAATATTCGATGATCTCTCCTCCTAAGATATTACTAACAAATGTAGATTCTGAACTAGGTTTGTTCCATGCTTCCCTATGAGTTGCTTTCATACAGAAGTCAAAACTTTGCAAAATTTTTAAGGGACCATTTCTTGGTTTCCTATTGTGGTGATTGATCCTATCAGTTAAACTCTAAAACTGACATAGATCCTTTATCCACATGGCATTTACAGTTTGTTTAAATGGTCATGCTATAATTGTTTTAATTGGTTGTCCTACATTTTTTACCTTTTCTTCTGGCTACACAATAATATTGACCTTTGCTTTAACAAACTGGTGTTCTATCATTAAATAGACAACAGGTTCCAGATCGATTAGTAGTGACTTGTTTCATAGTCATCATAGATTCAGAGCTGTTAGGAACTTTGGAATCTTCTATTCTAATTTACTCATTTTAAAGATAAGAAAACTGAGGTCCAGGCACTGATGTGATTTGTTGAATGTCACTACATTTGTAGTAAGCAGCAGAACCATTGTTTGAATTGAAGTCCTGGGGTGAAGGGAGTACTCTTCCCACTGCAAAATGCTACTTTCTACCTCTTAAAATATAGGCAATTTCTTTTTGTACAAGTAGGTGTTGCTATTTAGTCGTCTCCATATCCAGTGTTTTCTTCTGTTTTCCTTGAAGAAATCCTTCATGATGTGTGGGTCTGTATATCTTTGGTCTCTCTAATTCTTTTTTTTTTTTTGAATTGATATTTTATTTTATTTTCCCAGTTACATTCTATGGTAGTTTTTCAACATTCATACATTTGCAAATTTATAAATTATACATTTTTCTACTACTCTCTCTTCTCTCCCCTTCCCTTTGGCACATACAGTCTAGTAAAAGTTGTATATATACATTTGTGTTTAACATATTTACATATTAGTTATTTTGTGTGAGAGGATTCAGGACTGAGGAAAGAAAAGAAAACCTGGAGATAGGAAGGAAAAGAAAGCATAAGAGAAGTTTTTAAAAAGTGAACATAGTATATATAATCAAATTCCAAGGTTTTCCCCCCCTGGATGTGGATGGCATTGTTTGTAATAGGTCTCCCAGGGTTGTCCTAGCTCTCTGCTGAGAGATGCTGCATCCATCATGGTTGATCAACTCAGTGTTGTTAATGTAAATAATGTTCTCTTGGTTCTACTCCCTTTGCTCAGTATAAGTTCATGTAATTCTTTCAACACTTCTCTGAAATCTGACTATGCGATGGTTTCTTACAGAACAATAGTCCACCATAACATTTACCATAACATGTTCAGCCAATACCCAATTGATGGTTATCCCCTCAATTTCCAATTCTTTGCCACTACAAAAGTTGCTACATATATATGTGTGTGTGTGTGTGTGTGTGTGTGTGTGTGTGTGTGTATACATATATATATATATATATATATATTTGAACATGTGAGACTTTTCCCACTTTTTATGATTTCTTTTGGATATAGGTCAAGTATTGGTATTACTGGGTCAAAGAATATGATCAGTTTTATTGCTCTTTGGGCATAGTTCCATATGGTTCTCCAGAATGCTTGGATAAGTTCACAACTCCATCAACAATGCATTACTGTCCCAATTTTCCCACATCCTCTCCAACATTGATCCTTTATCTAATTTGTCAGTTTAACCAATCTGATAAATGTGAAGTATTACCTCAAAGTTTTAATTTGCCTTTCTCTAATCAATAATGAATTCGAGCATTATTTCTTATGGTTATATATAGCTTTAATTTCTTCATCTGAAAACTGCCTGTTCATGTCCTTTGATCATTTATCAAATTTGGGAATGACTTAGAATCTTATAAATTTGATTAAATTCTCTTTATATTTTAAAAATGAGATCCTCATCAGAAGCATTAACTGTGAAGACTTGTTTCCCAACTTTCTGTTTTCCTTTTTAGCGCAAAATTTTTTTTTATTAAATATGGTCAAAATCATCCATTTTTCAGGCCTCTATCATTCATGACTCCTCAAGCATTCTCCCCAGTATATATATTTTTTGCTGTTGTGATCAAAGCCCACCTTGGTTTTTAAGGTCAATGCATACTTAAGTATATGTTGAATTAATTGAGAGTTTTAGGCAAAGGTTTCTTAGACTGCTACCCTTTCTTCTAAAATCTGAAATTGTTTTAGAAAGAAATTTATTTGGTAGAATAGAAAAGCCAGAAGAAGGCTCTCCCTCTTCAGGCTTCTCTAGGGTTTCTCACTTTATGTGTGGTTTCTTATTTTATATGGAGTTTTTTGCTTTCTACAGATTTCAGAGAAACCCTAAAGGCAATATAGCCAGGTAGCAGTGAAGTTATTTTGTAGAGAGGACAGTTCCCAGGCAAGGTCTGTTGAGCTGTGTATCAGTAGGTAAGAAGATTTAAATTCAGGTCCCAGGTGATATGAAGATAAACATTCAAATTTGGGGAACCCAACACACCAGCATTGGGTTAGACCTTAGAACTGGGGCAGAGCCGTTATTCTTTGCTGCCTCATGACTTCCCTGGGGATTTCTAGTTCATATCCTAGTAGATCAAACAATATTAATAAATAAGGGTTTCCTAACAATGTCATAAAATAATAAATTTAATAAATGCCTTAACAGCAGTAGCTCAGGATAAAGCCCTTTCCCTTGAATTGACTTATCTGCAAAATTAAAGAGATGGAATAGATGTCTCCTAAGGTCCCTTTGGGTTCTAGATCTAGGCTCTAGTTCCTCTGCAGAAGCTGGATTGGATGATGCCTAAGAGCCTCTGGCCTTGAGTGTTCTGCCATTTGTTGGGAGGAGTAGGGGGAACTATGGAAGCAGTGCTGGTTGAAGATAGACCAGGTGCCTCAGAACTCTCCTCTAGCCTGGAGATTTTATATTTATAGAGAAAATAGATGCTGGCATCATTCCAGTGTATCAAATTAGCATTTTCATCTTGCTGCCCTGGGGGACTGTCGGGGTGGGGGGAAGGAGGCTCACAGAGGGCCCTGCACAAGTCATGCCTTTCTTACTTGGCCTGACCTCCTTCACATAATTCTGTGACAAGATGATGCTGAGGACCCATGGGCCAGGGCTGCGGGTTTTCATTGACCATTTTTGGTGTTTTTGCTTGGTTGCTCCTCCTATGTTTTGCCTTCTTTCCTTCAAGGACACTCTCTGGAAGACTGAGAGTCAGCCCCCCCCCCCAATCCTCTCCCCATCACGTGTTAGACAGGTTCCAGTGAAAGAGGTTCTGTCCAAAGATTCTATCCAAAGCCTCTGCTAAGCTCTGGGGACCCCACATTGAGAAGCACCCCAGTCCCTGCCCTCCTTGAACTGACAGTGAACTGCCTGGGAGAGAAATAAGGAGGGGTGCTGTGGGGGTGTGGAGAGGAAAGTTGGAAAGGCCCCATTTGGGCCCTACTCCTGGAGATGAGCACCTCCAAGACTTGGGTCAACTGGGCACTGGGTGGACAGCGATGCCAGCTCAGCAGAGGGCCCGGAGCAAGTGGCAGATCATAGAGTGTTCATTCTCAGCTGTGAAAGGGGCCTCAGAGGTCATCTGGTACCCCCTCTTTCCTTCCCCCCCAGAAAAAAGTTAAATGTTCTCCTTAATGTACTTCTGAAAGCCATAGGGCTAAGATCTGGGGTTCATCCAGCATCTTGCTTGTCTATCACTGTCTTTCCTGGGTGGGGCATTTTCTGAGTTATGACCTGACCTGGGTAGTCAAAGCAGAAGACAAGGGAAGGGAGGGAGTTTACAGAAGCAGGCTCATGCCCTCTTATGCCAAGGGAAAGAGTATTAGAGTGACAGGCAGCTATTGCAGAGTCGAGCTGGACCATGTGATAGGCAGCTTAGGTTTGAGCCCCACTCTGCCACTGAACACTGTGCCTTAAAACAGATCTTTGTTTTAAATTTTCATTTTTAAAAATTCTAACTTCTAAATTCTTTCTTTCCCTCCTGTTTTTCCCTCACTCATTGAGAAGGCAAGCAATGATATCTTGCTAAACATATTTCCATATTGTCCATGTTGTCAAAAAAACCCAACCAACCCAAAAACAAAAAGTAAGAAAAATAAAAAGACCAAAAACAGCATGTTTCAATCTTCATTCTGGAGGTAGATAATATTTTTCATCATGAATCCTTTAGAATTGTCCTGGATCATTGTATGAATCAGAGTAGCAAAGTCTCACACAGTTGATCTTTGTGAGATTGTGTACAATGTGTTCCTGGTTCTGTTCCCTTCATATAAGTCTCCCCAGATTTTTTTTGAAACCCTCCTGCTCATCATTTTTTTATAGGACAACAGTATCCTATCATAATCATTTACCACAATTCGTTCAGCCTTCCATTGATAGGCATATCCTCAGTGTCCAATTGCTGCCACAAAAAGAGCTGCTAAAATATTTTTGTAAAAATAGATTGTCTTTGGGCAACTAGATGGTGTAGTGGATAGAGCACCAGTCCTGGAGTCAGGAAGACCTGAGTTCAAATGTGACCTCAATATTTAGCTGTGTGACTTTGGGCAAGTCACTGAACGCCATTGCCTTGCAAAAACAAAGCATAAAAAAGGCCCTTTGCCTTCCAAGGGCATTTCTTTTTTTTTTTTTTTTTTGTTTTATAATTGCAAAATCATCTTTTATTCTTTCATTTCCTTGCCCCCATATCCATTTGGTTTTAAATACCATCATTTCTGCCACCAAACAGTTCTTCAGTCTCCTTTTCTGTTTGTCACAAACATAACCTCCCCAAGTCTTCATTACCTTTTTTCCAATTTTTAATTTTTATTATTTTTTATTTTTGTAAAGAGATTTTTTATAAATTACTAAAATATTCTTCTTTAAGAGTAAACATAATGCCCCCTCCCCTCAAAAATATAGACCCTCATGAGAAATAAAGTAAAAGAAAGCGGAAAAAAAAATGTGTTTCAATCTGTGTTCTGGTACCATTAGCTCTGTCTCTGGTGGATCACATTCTTTATGTTAAGTCCATCACAAAAGTTACTTCCATATTTTTCCACTGTTGCTGTTGCTGATTGTAATTCCCTCCATCCATACCTCCCCACTACCATATATTATATTTTTTCTCTCTTTTCACTCTGTCCTTCTTCTAAAATATGCTGTAGGGTAGCTGTGTGGCACAGAGGACTGATCATTGGCCCTGGGGCCAAGAGGCCCTGAGCCCACATATCACCCCTGAGACCCAGCAACCACCCAGCCCCGTGGTCCCAGACAGGCCACCCAATCCCAGCACCTTGCAAGAAGTAAAAAAGGAAATGTGTTATATCTGACTGGTCTCTCCTATGATCTACCCTCTCTTCTATCACCCACATCCCCCCTTCCCCCTTTCCCCCTTCTCTCCTTTTTACTCTATATGTCTATACCCTATTGAGTGTATATGCTGTTTCCTCTCTGAACCATTTCTGATGAGAGTGAAAGGTCCCTCATTTCCCCTTGCCTTTCCCCCTCCCATATCATTGCAATAGCTCATTGTAATAAAAAATCTTTTATATGAAATATCTTAGCCTATTCCACCTCTCCTTTCTCTTACTCCCATTACATTTTCCTTTTAGCCATTGACTCCATTTTTACAATATATTACATCTTCAAATTTAGCTCTCTCCTGTGCTTCATCTATAAAAGCTCCTTCTACCTGCTCTATTAAATGACAAGTTTCATATGAATATTATCAGTATCATTTTTCTATGCAGGAATACATGCAGTTCATCATCATTAAGTCCCTCGTATTTTATCCTTCTCCTCGACTCTCTGTGCTTCACCTGAGTCCTGTTTTTGAAGGTCAAACTTTCTGTTCAGCTCCGGTTACTTCAATAGGAAAGTTTGAAAGTCCCCTATTTCTTTGAAAATCCATCTTTTCCCCTGGAAGAGGATGTCCAGTTTTGCTGGGTAGTTGATTCTCGGTTGCATTCCAAGCAGTTGTGGCTTCCAGAATATTATATTCCAAGCCCCATGAGCCCTTAATTTAGTTGCTGCTAAGTCCTGTGTGATCCTGACTGCAGCTCCATTATATCTGAATTGTGTCCTTCTGGTTGCTTGTAATAGTTTTCTCTTTGACTTGGGAGTTCTGGAACTTGGCTATAATATTCCTGGGTGTTAGGTTTTTTTGGATCTATTTCTGGGGGAGATTGGTGGATTCTCTCAACTTCTATTTTGCCCCCTGCTTCCAGGATATCAGGGCAGTTTTCCTGTAAGAATTATTTAAAAATGAGGTCAAGGCTCTTTTCCTGATCATGACTTTCAGGTATCCCAATAATTTTTAAATTATCTTTTCTGAATCTGTTCTCCAGATCAGTTGTTTTTTCAATGAGATGTTTCACATTTTCTTCTAATTTTTCATTCTTTTGGTGCTGAAGTATTTTGTCTTGACTTCAAATAAAGTCATCAACTTCCTTTAGTTCCATTCTACATCTGAAGGATTTGTTTTCCTCAGAGAGCTTTCTTATTTCCTTTTCCATCTGGCCAATTCTGCTTTTTAAAGCATTCTTCTCCTCAATAACTTTTTGAACTGTTTTATTCATTTTATCTATGCTGGTTTTTAACATGTTATTTTCTTCAGCATTTTTTGGATCTCCTTGACTAAGCTGCTGGCTTCATTTTCATGTTTTTCCTCTCTCATTTTTTTCCCAGTTTTTATTCTATCACCCTTACTTGATTTTTCAAGATCTCTTTTGAGCTCTGTCATAGCCTGAGCCCAACTTCCATTTTTCTTGGAGTCTTTAGATGCAGAGGCTTGAACTTCCTCATCTTCAGATTGAGTATTTTGATCCTTCTTGGGATCATAGACAAAGAATTTCTCAATGGTGTTCCTCTTTTTTCTCTGTTTACTCATTTCTCCAGCCTGTGCCTGGTTTTGGGGTGCTTCCTGAGCTTTTGAGTATTTTTGGGACACCACCCACAAGTTGTGAAACTGACTGCTCTCCTGGTCTGTGAATGGCCATAAGCACACCCCTCTGCCATGGGGGCTGAGGTGGGGGGAGGGCCTGTTTTATTGGGGGGGGCTAGACTGTAATCAGGACCTGAATGTGCTCAGAACCCCAGAATCCTATAAGGGTATAGAGGACAGACCTTGGAGGTCTCTTACCTCTACCTTCAGTGGACTGAGCACTCAGGACTCAGTTGCCTGGAGGCTCCTGCTTGCTGGCTCCAAACCTGCTTCCATTTCCTGGATCTGGGCTGCCAGGGCCACAGACACTTGCTTGAGTGCTTTGAGGGTCTGGGCTTCATGCTTGCTTAGGCAGGAGTCCCCCCACTGATCTCCAAGTTGTGCCCGGTGCTCCCTGGGGTGCAGGTCAGGAAACTGCTTCTGCTGCAGTTGCCTCGGCTCGCACCCTCCCTGGGGCTCTTTCTGGGAGGCTGAATTTTCTTCACTCTTGGCAGGGACCTCCACTCTACATTTTTCCACTATTTTCCAGGTTACCTTGGTCTGGAGAATTGCCTCACTGGATCTTTCTGTGGGTTCTGTCTCTTGAAAATTTAGTTAGAGTCATAATTTTCAGATTTTTGAAATATTATGGAGAGAACACCTAGAAGAGGCCCTTCTTCTCCTGTTGCCCCAAAGGCATATCTTAAAGACTGAGGTGAAAGACCTGCCCCCTACATCAACTAGATCTCTGATTCCATAACCACCCTGAACCTTAGTTTCTATCTGAAAAATGGTGACTGTTCTAATTAATTCAAAGTCTTTGTAAACCCTACCGAATTTTAGAAAGTTGAGCTGTTATTCTTTGGGTCTCAGTTTTCCAATATATAAAAATGAGGAATTCACCTAGATGATCTCTAGGGTCCAATCCTACTCTGACATTCTGTGATTTTTGTGGTTCTTCCCTGGGGAATCCCTTGAAGGCTTGGGGGTATTAAAGGTATTAAAGGGCAGTTTATCAGGAGAAGTAAGAGTGGAATGGCCATCATTGCAGTAGTTCAGTTTTGAGATGAGGTGAGGCTGTGGGAAGCAGGTGGAAGGCAGGTTGGAAAGGGCTTTTTGACAAGCTACATACATGTGGGAAAAAGTGAGAAGGGTGCCCAGAAAATCAGTGGTACCAGATCTTGCCTTTGCACTAGTGATTCACAGGTTCAGAAGTTTTACAGTGTTTCCTACTTCTAAGATCAGCCCTTCAGATATTGAAAGACAAGTACCAAGACCCACCTCAGCCTCTCTTTTCCAGGCCAAACATCCTCAGCTTTTTTGTCAATTGACTGAATAAATATTTATCAAGTTCAACATTTATATAGGATGCTCCGATGCGCATTAGGGAACATATTGCCTTTAAATAAGTCATGGTCTCTGCCTTTAGGTAGCTCTAGGATATGGTAGGATAAGAATAAATTTAGTCATTATTATCAAATGCTACTTGATCTGGGGGACTGATGTTCAGGATCTGAGGTGTAAGTGTTGCTGAGCCTTTTTCAGGACTGCTCATCTGCCTTTGATTTTCACCTGTCATTCAGCTCTCCCCTGTGGCTCTAGGAAGCTGGAGCATGTGCAGCCCCATGCAGTAAAAGTGTCTCAGCAAACAATCTAAACCATATTGAGAATAACTGAAGGTTCTTCAAACATAGGAAGGCTTCCCCCAGCAGAAGGTGGGGGATGAGTGCAATTTGTTCCAATGGCCTTGGTCAGCCATCAAAGAGGCCAAGGTCAGTCACTGCATCCCGGGCCATCGCCAGTCATCCTGACTTTTGTCCTGCTACGAGCCTCTGGGCGAGAGAGTGAGGCTGATGACTTTGTGCAACTCAGCCTCCCTTCAATCTGATTCAAGTTGAGACATCAATAGGACAACAGCAGCTTACCTTATAAAATTCATTAGTCACAACATAAAGAGCTGAGGTCTAAGAGGGAAGGTGTTTAATGACAAGGAAATCAGGAAGGCTTGTTGGAGGAAGTATCATTAAGAAAGGTTTTGGATGTTGGATAGGGATTCAGCAAGCATGGGGGGAGGGACAGGATTTCCAGGTAGCAATCCTTCAGCCAGCTCTCTTATGATGCGGTCTCCTGTCGATTCTCCACATCTTATTTCCTTTGGATGCATCTGCTTGCCAATATCCTTTCTAACACATGCTATGGAGAATAAATATTCTTAATGTGCCTGGAATCCTGGCATGTGTGTTGCAGAGAGGGAGTAAGAAGAGTCCATACTGGCAAAAACTCCTGTTTCTCAATAGACTGTTATCTGGGATATGGGAGGCAAGACTTCCAAGCCCTAATGATGAATTGACCCTTTAGTTTTGCTGATTTTGGTATGTTTTCCAGGAAGATTCTGGTCTCCTCAAAAGTCATCTCTCCTATCAGTTGTCCAAATGTCTGATCCCAATCAACCCTGAGGATTCTTCCTATTTTAATTAGCCTTTGGCATCCTCCTGATCCAGAAATTCTGCCTCATAAATACCTGTTGGGTTGTTGCCAATCTCACAAGTGGTTCAAATGTCTGAATTGAAGTGGCTGAGAAATTTAGAGTTATTCTATAACCAGTAGAACTTCTAAGATTTGGTGAATTGCCAATAATGCTTTTTTATTGGCCCCCAAACCAGCACCCACAATGACCAGTCAAGCATCATGGCTTGCTGTCAGAACTCAATACAACAAATTGTGAATAATCAACTGCTTATTCATCTGATTGGAATTGCTGTCAAAGGGAAACTTTAGGACCCACGTAGAACCCAAATGGGTTATCACAAGCTACACAAATCAGAGAATAATTAAATAGGTTGTGTCTCTTGTCCAAACTGGCCTTCTTAAACCCTTCTTCAACCTTTTTTCTGGAGAAGAGAGCAAAACTGTCCTGATTATTTTGGATGCAATGTCAAATATTTTTCTGGCTACTGAAAAACTAAATAAATTGAAAAAACTATGTCTCCTAATTGAAGAATGTAGAATATTAGACAGAATGGAAAGTCTTTAGTCCTATGGAAATGAAATGGTCTATAAGACTTCCTCAAGCTTAACCAAAAGGTCTTGCTCTGCAGAGAAAGATCAGACTTCTCTGCCACCATCATCTTCTGTTGACTTGCCTTCTAGGGGACCTTGATACCCCATGGAACACCTGGGACCATCACCTGTCAAACAGTGAAATCTTGTGTACTTTGTTGTTACTATTGTGTTTTACTGACTCTCTACAAAGATCTTCTTTTAAATGTGACTTCTTATGTACCACTAAAGCATTCTGGCACAATTTGAATTATATACAGACTGTATGAAACTAATATTCTAAATAGGCATTTTTTTATTTCTCTGGGGAATTTCATGTCTTTCAGTGTCTGGTAAATAAAAGTTAAATTCCATGGGGAGGAAAAAAAAAAGATCAGCAAAGAATGTCAGGCCTGGATGGGATATTAGAACATAAAACTTGGAATGTCTGAGGTTGAGAGGGAGCAGCTTTGGAGCAGAGAATATGAGAGATGAGAAGGTTCTTATAACATAGAATGTCAGAGTCAGGAGCAGCCTTGGAGACCACTTACTTCAGTGCCATCATTTTACAAAAGGAGGAAACTGAGGACTCGCTCAAGGCTACTTGAAACAGTAGGTTTCATGCAAGTGTGCATTTTCCATCTAATCTTGGAATCAATCCATTCTAAATGGGTTTTCAAAGTGTTCTGTTAAAGAATCCACTAACTGGGGTGATTGATGCCCTCATTAATGGCAGCTGGCTGGCCCATGAGTGGCCAGGACAGCAGGCCTCTTCATGCCAAGAGGGCATCTCGGGTGCCTATTCTAGCTCACATCAGCACTTGGGCTCTGCAGTCTGTCAAACAAGGAGTTATATTAGGTACAGGCTCGGGTCACTTTCATTTCGGCAGCGATATTAGAGTCCTTGAAGTATGACATGAAAATCGTTGGTAGAAAAATGTATTTCAGCAGTCTCCTGAAGTTTAACTCTTTTCTAAAAGAGTCACCACCTTTCAGGCTGGTGAGGTCCCGGAGGCCTTCCCTTCACAGCTCCCTGCTCCTGGCTCATTTATCAGACCTGGTTAATCCTAGATTGAGGCACAAGGCCTAGTGTTAGACCCAGCTCTGCTGTAGGTTAGTTGGGTAACCTTAGCCAAGTCACATTCCTACTGAGGCTCCCAGAATCCTATGGATGCAGAGGACTTGAAGGATGGATGTGCTTCTGCTTGTATCATCTCAGCATTGCAATCCCAGATGTGGATGCCATCTCTGAATCAAGACTTCCCCACCTGTTAGATGGGTATAATGATCCTGCTCTGGGCTGCTACGAGAACCATCTGAGATCGTGGATGGCAACACTTCCCAAGGAGCAACTCTCATCCTCCAGAGCATAACCTTGGGGCTATCATGACAGAGCTATGGAATTACATCCCTTCCTAAGACCCTTTGGGAGCACTTTGAGGGTAACTAAGCTTCTGTGGACAACCGAGGTTGTCCTCTCCTCCTCCTGTCTAACCAATGAGAACCCCAAGGCCATCAGAGGGGAACAGACACCTAATGTGAGAGTCATGGCATGAACTCAGCACCCCTGGTTGCCCTTTCAGTTCTGTCTCTCCACACCTCTGCATTTTTAAGCACCAGAAAACAGCCCTTTAACCCCACTCTGGATGCCCCAAGAGAAGATTGGCTGACATCCTTCTGGGATGATCAGCAAGCTGGACCTCAGTGGAACCAATCCAAGGCCAACCATGTTTGCAATCCTTCTACCTTCTATTCTAGGAGACTTCCTGAATCAAGGAGGAAAATAATTTCTCTTGGAAATATATGTGGAGATAAAGAGATTTGATTAAAACATCTTCAGAAATTGGTCTAACTTTCTAATATGCAGCCCTTTCTAAGGTTGTAATTGAGAATTAAAATAAAACTCAGAAGAACAATAAAAGAACTAAGGATAAAGGTTCTCATTGAGTGCTGTTTTAATGTTCTCAGTTTGATTAAATTTACAGCTTTGGAGCATTAGACCCATATATCTCCCTAAATGGAGACACAGGCTTGTATGTCTGTTAACATAGAGAGCCTATGTCTACCTCGACAGCCTCTGATGCAGGTGCTGGGGATACTTCTCGTGAAGCTTCCCTTCTCTTAGCAGGACATGCTTGAGGGAACCAGACAATGTGCAGGGTTCCAGTGCCGGATGGCCCTGTTGTGGTCAGGTTGCCCTTGCTTGGCCACTTCTCTCCTCTGGTGTCTTGTCCTCCGACTCTCTCTGTAGAACCTCCACAGATGACCCACACAGATGGGTGACCTTGGGCAGCCCAGACCTTCTGCTCTTTTTTCAAATCTTAACCAGATTTTCCCTCTTTCAAGCACTTTACATTTCTCCTGTTTATGGTTCTTCTCCTTCCCATCCAACTTTTCCATCCTCATCTTTGCCCATACTCTTGTTGAGATTGCTTCTCTTCCTTCCTTTTTTGCCTTTTGAGATCCTTTCCTTCCTCTAAAGGCCATTTTAATCACCATCTCCAACAGGAGGCCTTTCCCGTCCTTCCCCAGTTGACATGTTTTGCTCCTCTCTACCATTGCACTGTGCTGGCATCTCATGCCTATCCTAAATTGGTAACTCCAGGTAGACAGGACCCTGATCTTATCCAAACTTTGTATCTTCTTCAGAACTCTGTCTTCAGGAGGTTCTTTTTGTTATTTTTCATGTGTAAAATTTTTTAAAATTTGTTCTTTAAAATTTTTGAATTTCAAATTTTCCCCATTCCTCCCACCTCTAATACCCCCTGTTCTAAGGCCCCCTCCCACCTCTGATACCCCCTGTTCTAAGACCATTCCCACCTCTGACACCCCACTGTTCTAAGATCCTTCCAGCTCTAGCATTCCCTAGTTTGTTCTGTTTTTGGATGTCCCTGCCTAGTCCAGTGAGGCCTATGGACCCTTTGTTAGAAGCATGGTTTTAAATGCACTCAGGGCCCATGATCCAAGAACATTGAGGTCTGGTCTCAAACTATCTCTTAGGTGCAGTCTCCTGTACCCCTGGGCCCACTGAGGGCTAGACTGTTTCGCTCTAGCCTCTGAACGTCTTGTCTGCCTCAGTATGGAGGCTTCCCATGGATGCCTGTGTCTGAAACTGTGCCCGTTGCTGGGGCTGCGCCTTGGCAAGGTTCTGATAGAAGCTCTCCTGGACCTCAGCCCCTCACCCTCGGGTGGACACTATCTCCATAAGGGATTCTGCTTTCATTTTTAGAATCTCGTTTTTAAAGAGTGTTGCCTTGGCCCTCAACTCTAATTCAATTGAGGCCTAGTTATAATTTCATAAGGGCCGGGAGGGGGGTAGCTGAGCCTGGCCAAGCTGCAGCTGCCCAGTCCCCAGAGTGAGGAAACCAGCCTTTTCCAGATCATTCCAGCTGCATTAGTGGGTTTCTTGTACCCTCTCCCCCTCCCCACTGCCATTTGTCTGTTGTGTGTAGGAGAGTCAGACCTTGTTTCATTTGTTGGCAGGAGTAAGATGCTACTGCCCAGTGAGTCGTCAGTCCCTGCCCCTGCCCCGACTTCAAGGGACAGCCACATGGTGCCATGCTGCTCAGAGGGCCAAGCTTGGAGTGAGCCCAAGTTCAAATCCAGCCTCAGACCCTTCCTAGCTGTGTGATCCTGGGCATGTGGCTGTACCTGTTTGCCTCAGTTTCCTCATCTGTCAAATGAGCTGGAGAAGGGAATGGTGAACCGCTCCCATATCTCTACCAAGAAACCCCAAGTCAGGGCATGATGCCATCATACACGGTTGAAATGACAACAAAAAATGACGTCATTCTTGACAAAAGAGACCCTTTGAGGTCCTGGGGCAAGCTTTGGAATGGCTTTCTGCTGGGGCCAAAGGGTTGACTTGCTGGGGCAGGTTCAGTTCCTCCGTGCCAGGCTGCGATACCCTCTCTAGTGTTTTATCCCTAGCTCTTCTCCCTGTCCCAGCTTTCCCCTCAAGTGCACTTGTCATTTTTAAACTCTTGTCTCATCTCTCTGAAGACTTTCGCTGTGCTTTTCTGGGAGCCCTTGCTGGTGATGGCTGGGAGGCTTCCTCTCTCTGGCCACTGGAGGCTCCTCACAAAAGAACAGCTGAAATGATGGGGCAGCAACTTCCCACCTTGGAGCTTCAGGTATGGACAGTCCCTGCTCCCTTCTAGAGCTAGTCTGGGCTGTCCTGCCACTGCTATCTTGGGGTGCCAAGGGCTCAGCTGGGGGCTCCAGGGGCAGTCTGATTCAGGCTACCATCTGACCTCTGCCTCCTGCTCAGAGTTGAGCTGGTCCTTGGCTGTGTTTGGTTCCAGGTGTCGCAAATGGGTGCTGGACACAGGCCTTGTCCACCGGCTATTGACTCCAAGGGTCACAAATTCCTGACTTGGTGATTTCTTGGCAGGCTGGGATGGGGCTGGGGAAGAGATTCTCCACTCTTGTGCAGGGGTGCAGACCCCCTGCTACTTCTGGTTTGCTTCACACTGGTCCAGGTCCTCCTTCCTCTGAACAGGACTGTACGACCCAGATACCCTCTTCACTCTTCCCTGGGTCTAGGGCCATTTTCGTTGGCTGTCTGCACTGTTTCCCGCAAGGCTGCAGGAGGGGTCTGAAGCCTCCCCTGTGCAATGTGCGTACTCTCCCTGTAGGCTGGTGTGATTCCTGCACAGGATGCTGGCAACCTTGTTGGTCCCCAGGGATGGAGGCCTCCCTACTGTCTCCTTCTGCTGTTCTAACCTGTCCAAATGACCCACTGTTGTTGCTTCTGAATCTCTGCATTTTCTGCATCAGTTTGGGGACCTTACCACACCTTCCTAACACTTGAGGTTCCCTCTATCTTGGCATCCCTCTCTCAACACCATTGTAACTGCAGATGTTTCTCTGGCACTGCAGATGACTTCATCTCATCTGCAGCTTATGGGGTGGAGGTGAAGGGCAGTATTGACTCTGGCTGGGACATTGGGCAAGGCCTTTGGCTTCTTACCTGTACCCTAGAGATTATATTCCTGCTTCTCCCTCCTGCCTTCCAGGGAGTAGGGGAGAAAGGACTTGTGCTGTTCTGGGCTACAGAAACTCATTCTAATGCTCATCTGCCAGGAGAGGGAAGGCTCAAAGTGGTCCATAGCCAGAGCTGCCTCCTCAGTGGGACCTTGGGCAGAGGACTTCCTGAAGCTTCCCCAGGTCCCATCCCCAGGCTGCCATGGCATGCTACAGACCTCCACCATGGCCTCTGCCATCCACCCCTGGTCTCAGCCCCTTGGTCTCAGGGATGACCTTGAGGTGATGCTGAGGTGTAGAACGGCCCACCCCCTGGTCTGCTGGGTGGGCAGGCTCTTCAGCAGAGGACCCAGGGATGAGGGTGCCCTCTGTGACACAGTATGATATCTGGGGAGGAGCAGACAGTTATCCTTCCATTGCTCTCCCCTGAGCCCTGAGCTCGATTCTGTCCCCTGGTCTTTCAGAGAAAGGTGAGTCAGCCAAAGTCACACAGCCAGGACAGGGGGCCGGATGTGAAGTCCAGACTTGTGACTTTGTCTTCCATGATCCCCCAGGGGGAATGGGAGCTGGCTCCTTGGTGGAGAGCTGGGCTTGGGGGTGGGGGGACGCGGCTGTGTGATATTTCCCCTGGTGTGAGCAAGTTCTGCTCCCAGCCTAGAAAGCTCTTCTCCTTTCTAGGTAGTTTCCTTCTATACTTTTGGCACTCTCTGTTTTGATGAAAATGACTTTTTGAGGAAGAAATTGACCGTGTTGCCAGGGATGGAGCAGACGCTCTGTCTGGACCCTTCTGCGCTGACAAGCCTATTTGCGGCCTGTCACAATGACAGACTTGCGGAGGGGGCCCATCAATTTCTTCGCCGTGTTCTGATTTTTTACAGCCAAGGTCACTTTGCATCAAGTTTACGTTTGTCATGCAAATAGGAATGAGACCATCGCTGCAGAGTGACTCTGTGGCCGCCATCATCCTTGTCAGCAGGCTGCCAGCTCACTTTAAACATTTGAGCTGGGTCTAATGGAGCTTTTAGGACATTTCAGGTGATAGAGAAAAATTATATTAACTTGTGGGAGAATGAGGAGTGGGTCTTCTTATCATCCCTCCTCTAAAATACATCTGCAGATTGGGGCTGTTAAACAGGCAATCTCTTGGGTGTTTTCTCCGGTTCTGTCTTACTGGATGAATGACCCCATGAAGGAGCCATTGACTTCATGAGGACCGCTGGACCAAAGTTGGCAGAAATATCCATTCATGAAAGAAAAGTTGATTAAGGAAGGAATGCCAAGGAAAGAAAATGGAGGAAGAGGGTGGCAGCTTGGCAGGTTTGGCCCACGTGGGGAGGTGGCTTGGCCGTTCCCCACACCCATTTTCATTTTCTCCCAATTCTTTGGAAATAGCTTGGCTCATGATTTTTGTTATCTGCTCTCTGAGTGGTCTGGTGTGATTGGAAGAGGAAGACCTTGAAGGAGGGCTCCCAGACTGTAAGGTACAATTTAGAGGTCAGATTGTACAATGTATTCATTTTACAGATGAAACTGTTGGCCCATACACACACACATATACCACATACACATGCCACATACTAGACACATAAACACATCACATACACATGCCACATACATATACAGGCTACATACTATACACTTAAGCACATACCACATACACATGCCATATGCACTACACACATCACACATACACATAATGTACACACACACCTCTACTTTGTGAGAAAATTGAGAACCAGAGAGGGAAGAGGTTTGCTTTGTATTCCCCAGATGAAGGAGACCTGTTATATGAGCCTGGAGTTTGACAGTCACAACCAAATCAAGAGAAGCCTTGTCCAGTTGGGGTCAGGGGGGAAGGAGTGGGGACACCAGTGGACCCAGGGTAGGTGAGTCTGGTGAGGCTGTACCCACCACCAGGCCTTCAGTGGTTTTATGTTTTGTTCTTTTCCTCTGGCAGAGCTAATAACTTAGCAGATCCTTGGAGCCTCCCTCCTGATGGGACCCCTGGTCACCTCCTAGCATTGAGAATGGTCTTCAAGCACCAGCACAAGGCTGACTGTGACCTTGCCCTTTTAGGATCAAATAGAGAAACCTCCTTTTAGTTTGGGAAACCCTTCAAGACCCACCTTCCCAGGCTTTTCCCTGCTGACTCCCCTTGACATGCTCTAGAATTCTTGGATGGATGTTGCCTCCTTGCTGTTCCACCATCAAGAAGTGACATCCACGGACTCTCCCTCCCCTACTCTGGGATGCTGTAGCCCCTTGAAGCCTCAGCCAGATCCTGCCTTGTGCCAGAACATAAAAGGTTTTTTCCATTCCTCTCTCCCCACCCTGTGCCATCCCCTAAAGATTATCTACAGGGCATTCACTGGGCCCCTTGGTGGCACCTAGATGCCTGCCTACCAACTTCTCCTTTGGACTTTGAGCTCCTGGAGGACAGGGACTGACTTTTTCCTTGTTTCACATCCCATTGCCAAGGACTGCCTCAGCACACAATGGTCCTTAATCATTATCTACTGGTTTGACATTCACATTTCCCAGCCTGAAATTCTGCTTCTGGGAACTTGTCTTCCCCAAATTCCTGACCCATTGACTGGAGATGCCTTGCTCCCAGATAGCCTGAAGATCTGGTCTGGCTCCCGACTCTCACTCTGCCAGCTGAATGACCAGATGAACCGCTTGACTTCTGGGCAGTGAGCCCATAAAAAGGGGATAGACATTTTACTACCCCTTCCGAGGAGCAGGGTGGAGGTGGGCTGTTGTCCAAAATTCCCTCCGTCCATTCAGACATCCCAGAAACAGGCCATTTCCCAAAAGCAGCAACTGTCCATTTTCTACTGGGTCTTTCCCTTCTTGAGGCTAGATGTCAGTGAGAAGGAGAAGATGCTCATGATGGAATGGAGGAGATGTGTAAACTACACAAGAAGGATTTGATGAATAACAGATGATTGAGATTGTTGATTGAAAGGGGTGGTTTTGCTCCCATTGGACCAACTGGTGCCACACTTGTCTTTGTTCATTTTGGAGGAAACACCCGCTGCTTGTTATAGCCAAGGAAAGGGGGTAGAACGAGCTGCAGCTATGAATAGAGTGAGGAGGAGAGCTAGGACCACAGAAGGGTTGCTCCAAACCAGCAGACATTGCTAAGAATGAGGTAGAGCTGGGGGTGGTTCTGGTTTCCCCAGTTTAGTGTGCCATCATCAAGTGGGGGCTGCAGGGGCAGCTCAAAGACCTGAGAAGAAGTGTCAGTTGACCAACTGGGGCTCAGCTCTGTGCTGGTGCTGGAGGAGTTGATGCTTTAGCTTGAATGTTTCCATGGAACCCCAATCATAGCTGTGTAGTTATGTATGGCACACACACACACACACACACACACACCCCTACCTCTTTGTTCACATCTACGGCATCCTGGGCTCCGTGATACAAGAATGGTGACTATGCTGCACCTCCTTTGTACCTTGACCCTGGGACCTTGACCTCTTGGTGTTCTGGACAATTCCAAGCAGGTGCTGAGCCTGCCTTGGTAAAGAGAATCCCCTAATCTGGATGAAATGTTCGCTCTAGTTCCCAGCTCTTTCCACACATAGAGGTTGTCTCCTCTGCTTGAACACGTGCTCCTGAAAGATTGGCTTTCTTTCCCTTTGGGTTGTCTCCCCAGCACTTAGTAAGTGTCTAATAAATAGTGGACCTGAGTCCAGAGACCAGTCAGCCATTGCACCCATCATGCTCTGTTGTCCTCTGAGAGTCTCGTTCTTCCATAAATCACAAAACATGAGTCAGAAAGGACTGGGAGACTGTTCAGCCCAGTGCTATTAAAGATGTAAAAATCCAGGGCAGCTAGGTTGCGCAGTGGATAGAGCACCAGCCCTGGAGTAAGGAGTACCTGAGTTGAAATCTGGCCTCAGACACTTTATAATTATCTAGCTGTGTGGCCTTGGGCAAGTCACTTAACCCCATTGACTTGCAAAAACTAAAAAAAAAAGTACATCAGTGTATCTATCTTTCCACAAACCCTCCAGCATGAATAAGTCTTTCTAGCATTTTTTCATCTTTGCTAAAGTTGATGGGTGGCTATGTGTATGTCTTCTTAGGGATCTGAGACTTTCTTTCCTATGGTTGTTAAAAATTGTTCATATCCTTTGACCACTCCCCTAATGGATTCTGGTTTTCTAGACATCAAATCCAGATCTTGGTTTGCATGCCTGTATGAGAGATTGGATGTAGAGTTCCTTTTTCCCAATTGACTAATTTTATTTATGATATAGTTATATTGTGTTCCAATTCATTTAAAGAAAAAACTTCTGGTTTATCTTTTTTGATCACCTCTGGCCTATGTTTCCTTAAGAATACACTCTGTGTTCAATAAAAAGTATATGATCTGCTTCTATCATAATCTCATATTTAAAAATATCCATTTTTGATTTATTGTGGCATATGGTATAAGACAGGCTGTCAAGAGATTAACTTGATAGTGAACTGGAGGTGGGAAGAAGACAGGGTGCTGTATCCTCACTAAAGGGATTTGCTGTTGGGGTAGAGCACAGGGCCTTATTCATAGGGAGTCTTCCAAGTGCTTGCTCCTGGTCATGGAGGACAATGTGATGATTCTATCCAAGTCCAGGAGAGTTAAGAGTCTCTTGCAAGAGAACTGAAGACCCCCCCCCCCCCCCACGCACACACACACACCAGGAACGGGATCTATCTACCCACTTGAGAAGGCCCAAGGGAATGAAGAATGTCTGTTGCCCAGGTGGACACTGTATTCAGTGTAACTTATACAGTAACAGTACTGTGGTCATCCTCATTTTACAGATGAAGAAACTGAGGAAAGTAGAGTTGAAGGGACTTACCCAGAGTCATTTGACTAGTGAGTCTTGGAGGTCACATTTGAACTCAGACCTTGGTGCTCAGTCTGTTAGGCACCCCTGGTTGCTTCAGAGAACTAAAGATGAGCATCGCCCAGAGGGAAAGGAAGAGGTGTGAGCAGGAGGCTATTTGTGTGTGTGACCAATGGGGAGCTTCAGGGAAGACTCTGAGAAAAGGATTTCATTAGGGAATGGGTAAGGAGAAGAGAAGATGGGCTGGTCCCACATGATAGTGTGTGTGTGTGTGTGTGTGTGTGTGTGTGTGTGTGTGTGTGTGTGCTGAACATTTTGGAGAGCAAGGACAACATTTCCTAGGATGGGCAGGTGTGGACAGGTGCTTCTTTGAAGGGAACACTCAATTAGATGCAATTGAATAAGACTGAAGATATTGGTCTAATTCTTTCCTAGATAATTTTTGGTTTTCAAATTCATTGAAACTACTGGGTTTTTGAGTTTAGCTATTTTGGATTTTTCCTTATCTAATATATCTTATTTTTTAAAATCAGTACTAAATATTTTTGATGAGTACTATTTTATAATATGAAATAAGGTCTGGAAATGGTTTTCGCTTTCACTCTTAGCTTTTAAAAATTATTTCCCTTAATATTCTATTTCCTTGATGTTCCTCCAAATGAATTTTATTGTTATTTTACCTATCTTGGTAATCTATTATCCTTATATTCTAAGCAATGATCCCAAAGTCTGCATCCCCTTCCCAGACCCCTCCTCTCTTAGCCGATTGTTTACTTCCCAAATCAGATTTCTTTGACTGTGTTCTTTTCTTTCCATGAGCCCCTGTGGTTTTAGTTTCCTGTCCAAGAGTTCATCACTGGGGACAATGCCTTTCAGTTCTCTATGGCACATGAATGACCAGAGTGTTGGGTACTCACTTGATTAGATGAATCTTGGGAGGATCTGCCTCTGTTTTGACCATTCCTGTCTCAGGGAGACACCTATCTCTATGAGTGTTAGTTGCTTTGGGGTCCCGAGTGTGAAATCACCAGCTCCTACTGCTCGCTCCTTCACTTTAACTCAGCCCATTCCTAGTGGCCTTTGCCCCAAGAGCTAAATGAAGCTTTTCTCTACCCTTCTGGGAGGACTAGCAGCTGCCTCCTCCTCAGAGCATCTTGTCTGGGTCTCTTCAGGAAGAGCCTCTTCTGAAACCCAAGGAAACAACTATCCTTAATCTTTCCTTCCCTATCTGGGTTAACACTGTTCAATCCTTCATTTTTCCTGACAAGCTTGGGTCAAGTCTCCCTCCTTCAGCTCACCTTCCCACCCCACCTGGCCTCTTATTTCTTCTAGTATTCTCCTTCAGCCTAGAGTGTGGAGGGTTGGGTTCCTTTTATCTTCTCCGGAGAGAGATCAGTCTCCACTTGGGAGATAAACAACATGTAGTCCCTGCCCTTGATGCCAGTCACTGCCCAATGATCCCCTGCCCTCATGGCCAAGACCTTAAACCTTACATTTGCTTTTGCTCTTAAACCCCAGGAGTGTTTACGCCTCACCCCTCAACACTGCATTTTCTCTTCAACATGTAACCACCCCACTCAACAGCAATGGCTCCACAGAGACACCCTCTCCCCCTTGAGCCTGGCACCAGCCAATCTTCCCAGTTGTCCAGCCACCACTGGAGTGACCAGACTATGTGTGCTCCCATGGTAGCACAGACCTTTTCTCGCTCATCTGGTCTGTTTCTCCAGCTCCTTTACTGGTTTCCTTAGTACTACCTATGTCCTCCCACCTTCTGTCCCAATATTTAGACCTGGACATCATTCTTCTCTGCTTTTTCTATTTCCCCAAATTTATTCTCTGGTCTCCTCCACTGGTCCAAATGTTTCCTTCTTCTCTTGCTCAAGTCCCTTTCTCTCCTTCCTGAACCTTCTGATATGTAAATTGGAAAAAAAGCCTATTATCTTCCTTGTTGTCCTCATTCAGGGTGACACTGGGGGCTAGCTGGGGTCTCTCCCCAAAGGTATTGGTTCTATATAGCTCTGATATTGGGTGTCTCTTTGAAAGCCATTGGGACATTATCACCCACTAAACCAATCCACAACCCAAGTGGCTCTTGATGCCAGGGCTCTGCAGAGAGCAGCTGTGGGCAGACTTTCATGGCAACTGCTGAGATTTGCTCTCTTTGGCCTGAGATTCTCAAAATATTGGAAAAGATCAGGCAACAGTGAAGACAGCCATCTTCGGCATTGGCCCAGATGCTTCTTTCTGGATCTTGTTCATGGCTTGTCAGAGTTCCTTCCCTTCAGTTTTATCTCAGGACCTTCCAGCCCCAGGCACACTGTTACCAATCCTGCTTGCCAGGGAACCCTGGCAGGGGGCAGCCCGGCCAAAGGTGGCTGTTGGCTTGTTGGTTGGGCAGAAGTTGTGTTGGTGGTGTCAGAAGCAACAGTTGGATCGCTCTCGTCTATTTATTTATTTTTAATATGCTGGATCCCACCCAGAAACACAGTTACCAGCTTTTTCAGAGAACCAGAATGTAGTCTTTTAGCAGGAACTGGTGAGAGAGGCCTAATTGGGTAAAAGATCAGGGCAGTGAGATAGCAATGGTGGACCCTAGATCTTACCCCCATCATTAAACTTGCAGTGAGATTTGGGGTAAACCTCAGTTTCCTCCCCTGTAAAGTTGAGGCCCTCCCTGCTCTGATGCTGCCCCTTCCGACACCTCTCCCTTCAAGCTTTATCTCTCTTCTGGGGCCACTGAGCGCTTCACCTTTTGCTGTTCTCATGCATCCCTGTTCCTGTACCCTTGCTGTCTGTAACACCTGCCATCCTTTTCCTTCCTTGCCTCTTGCCTCTTCATTTCTCTCTGAAGTCTGCCTTTTTCAGGATGTCTTCCTCCAGCTGTGAATGCCTTCCTTTGGGATTCTCTCCACATTATCCTGTGTAGAGCTGATTTATATGGTTGTTGTGAGCTTGCCAACATTGGGGAACAGACCTTGGCCTTGTTGTACCCCCAATACTTAGCACAGTGACCAGCCTATAGGAAGCTCAATTCTTATTTACCACTTCCTTGCTTAAGCTTCTCATCTTCATAAAACTGGTTGGAGAGACCAATGGCAACAGTTCCAGGCCTGGCTTTGTATTAGCTTGAGCCTCCTTCCTGCCAGGCTGTCTGCCTGGGTACCCTTGCAGAGCCCACCTCGTGATTCAGGCTTGTGATCTCTGGCAGAGATACAGAAGTGATTGATGAATTTAAAATCTCTTTAGATGATAGGAAACAAGGCATGCAGAGTGGGACCAGGTGAGATAGTGGGTGCTGGCCTGAGGTTCTGGAGTCAGTTCTGGAGACCAGATTGATATATGAGTGCACCACTGGACTGGGCTGGTGGTATGCATGTACTCTCTGCCACTTACAGACATTGAGCTGATCACCAAGTGTTGTCCTCTTTACTGAATTATCTGTTTCTCCCACTTACTGGTTACCTCTCTCCCCTCCTCAGACATCACAGCAGCAGGGGGGGTTGGTGTCTTGGTGCTTTGGAGTCAAGAGATCTGTGAGTGGGCTCATCACAACCCCTTGCTCAGGGGCTTCTGGCTCCTCACTTGAATTTTTCCTTTGGTCTGGACCTGTGATCTCAGGTGGGTACTTGCTGGGAGGAAAAGACTCCCACTGTTGGACAGCAACAACTCAGTCTCAGCCCCAGTCTCAGAGTGGTGGGCTCCTAACTTGCGTGGTCCTGGATCCCTCTGGTGGTTCTGGTGAAGACTTGGGACTTCTCACAGAAGACATAGGATTACAAAGGAAACAAATTATGAGACCCTAATCATAAACAAGGATATAAAAAAGGTTCAGAGGCCTCATTAGAGTTGCCTATGGTTGAGGGCTCGTGATATGCTCATGAAGACGTCACAGTGTGTCTCCAGTAGTATGGAACAATTGTAGTCCTGATTTCAATCATCCCTCTAGCCTCTATCCCCCTCTCTTCTTCTGCCTTACTGGGTGGTTATCAGGAAAATGCATTACCCACTTTAAAGCACTAGAGAAATGTCATTCATTCATTCATTCATTCATTCATTTTACTTTTTTGCATTCTATTCATTTGCATTTGTGTTTTATTCCCCTCCTTCTAGATGAGGAGATCTTTGGAGGCAGGGACCATGTTTGATATCCCAAGTACTCAGCTAACTCCTGGGGCAGCCCCCTTCCCCCCACACATGGAGCATCTCATACTGTGACCTCAGATTCCAAAGACCCTGCAGATGGTACCCTGTTCTCAAAACCTGGCTCATGGGTTTACTTGCTCACTAATCAAACAGGAAGTCATTTGTTTGAAGTACAGATATTTGGTGAAATAGAATCCATAAATCTACAAGATTCTCTGTCTCATAGATAGATCTACTTAAGGAGAGTGCCCTCTGACAGGAGGTCTACAGAGAGGGAACTTGGTGGCCAGGACCTACATAGAGAAAAGCAGCTCCCCCTTTGACCATACCTGGACATGCTGACTGGATTGATAGGTGACTCTGCTAGTCTTGTGGCATCTTTGTGGGCATCCTGTCTTGCTGCTCCCATGGAGATGCCTAGACACATGATCTCCAGATGGTTGACTTAGACAGTCTCCCTCCTTCCATCTTCTGGCTACCTGGCTTCAGTCCTGGTTGGTTCTGCTTGGATCTGCCGTGTGACTTGACCAAGGGCAAGTTCGTGGTTCCTCACCAAAACCAGGCTTCTGTCCTGTCCCTCTCTGATTTAGGGGAGGGTATTTCCACATGTCTCTCTGGACTAATGCACAGCTAAAAATGACCAAAATCCAAAGGTCAGTTGAGGAGCAAGCCCATGACGGGAGAGTAGGGCAAGCCACGTTCTCTTCTTAATGAAGCCATGTTCTTTTATTGACTTGAGACTTGTCTAATCAGTCAATCAATTAACATTTATTAAGCTCCTGCTTAATGTGCCAGGCACTGCTAAACATGAGGATGCCAAAAACCCAACCTCAAAAACTAGTCCTTGTCCTCATTAAATCCAAGCTGACTTGATGGAGCTCAGCCTCTTAATCTGTAAGTGAAATCACTGGAAAATCTGCCTTGTTCTGGATCTGAATGTTCAATAGGTGAATCAAAAGAACTTCAGAGGCCCTTGGTGGGCGGGTCAGTCTGTCACTGAGTGGTCTGGAGCAGTTTTCTTTTGTCTGAGACTGTTTCTTCCTCAGTTACCGTGGGAATGAAAAGACTTGAAGACCCCCTCCCAGGATGTGGGGGGAAGCATTCTAAGCAGTAAACCCCAGCAGTGGGAACTGGCATGAGGAGGGCAATGATTGTCTGAGTGTCTGGGACAGGCTTAGATCACGTTCCAACTCAGAGCTTTGATTTGATCGATACCATCTCCAGGCTCGTTGCCTGAATCTGGATCTTGGCTCTGCAGGATACAGGGGAAGGAGCGGGCCTATGTGGTAGAAATATGTTTCCTGAGTTTAAAGCCTTATTCCCTCTGGCCTTGGCCGTCCATGAAAAAGTTCTCTAATTGTAGGAGACATACTTTGGAAACTTTCCCAGAGGAATAATAGATAAGTTCACAGAGCCTATTTTAATCTGGCAAAGTGCACTCTCCCTTATAATTGACTGAATATAGAAATTTAATGTAGTGCAGTTTACTGAACAAATTACATTTAAAGTATTTTAGAGTTAGGGGAGTATAGCAGTGTCTCCAGTTGGACTTTTTTTTTTTATTAAATTATCCAGATAAAGACTAGTCGTAACAGAGTTTTCGGTCTTAAGTGGTTCAAGGGGTCATCTCTAAGCCATTACCGGAGCTAAAGGAAGACTTTTAAATTTAGGAGGAAAATAACAGCAGAAATGTTTGTGGCAGAGGCCATGTTAAGAATGGAGAACACTCTGGATTCATGGGACTTAAAACAGAATAGTAGAAGTATGAGAACCCTTAGAAGATGAGAGGGACCCTAGAGGTAAGGGATGCCACATCTAGTTTCACATGGCCTGCACAGTTCTGATATCCCGACTTCCAAGGTCCCTCCAGTAGCACAATTTGATGATCTGCAAATCTCCAATATCGCACCAGTTGCGTTACATTTTCCCTGAATTTAAAACCTGAATTTTACATAAGAGAAAAAGTATTAGATCTGTAAGGAGATAAGTGATATCTTGGATGTCACACTTGCTCCATAACTATTTAGGATCTAAGATCTATAAAGAACAAATAGTGCTTTCCCATCCAGAGCTACCACTTTAGTCTAGAACATCATAGTCCTCAGGACATTCTAAGAGAGGTAGTGATGGCACTGACAGGGCAAGGGTAAGATCACTTGTATCGAATCCACTCCAGGTGGAAGAGACCAGGACTGGTAGAGACCCTGATGTAAGCACATCTGTGGGAGAACTCATGTGTAAAGCCATCTGAAAGATGTCAAAGACCTGGAGAAGCCCTCAGATCTCATTAATGCTGTTGACTGCCAACCCAAGTGCCAAATCTTCCTGAGAGTCCTTAGACTTTTACAAGTGATGCTCAACACTGGGCCACAATTTTTCATTTTCACAACTAGTTGAAAAATGTAGAAAATATAAGACCCCAGTGTGCTTGTTGATGTTGAAAAAAATGCATTCATTTCAAGGGACAAAACACCAGCCTGTTGCTGTTCTTGCTCCTTTGTTTTTGAAGAGAACCAGTGACATCAGAAGGTCATACCTTGACTTGCAAGTGAATTGGATTTAAATGAGGCCCCAGCTGTGCAAAATCATTAGCCCCATTCTCTCCTCCAGGGTCATGAGAGTCCAATGTCAAGACTCAAGAGGGCACTTTTATGTTTAATCTGTTTTAGTAACATTAAAAAAAATCACTTTCTTAGGTCAAATAATCAACAAAACAATAAATCTAGCCCTGATTTGTAGCAATCTGATTTCTGAGGTATAGATGCTCATGCTGAAGTATAACAGTTGTCAGCCTTTAGGGCCCTGACTCCAACACATCCCAGGAGACAGGAATCAAACCCCCTACCCTCTGCTTTGGAGAACCATAGCAGCAGATCCATATCTGCTCCCCAGCTCTGGTTTCAGAAGTGGGGATGGTCACTTCAGCCAAGGTCACACTAGATTCCTGTGAAGGGGGTAACTTCAAGAGAGTGTGCCTTGCATGTAGCTTAAAAGACAACAGAGACGGGTGGTTAGGTGATGCAGTGGATAGAGCACCGGCCCTGGAGTCAGGAGTACCTGAGTTCAAATCCAGTCTCAGACACTTAATAATTACCTAGCTGTGTGGCCTTGGGCAAGCCACTTAACCCCATTTGTCTTGCAAAAACCTAAAAAAAAATTACCACAGAGACCAGTAAAGGGCATAGAAAGACTTTATCTTGGGGAGAAAACCCACTTGCTCTGCTTCTCACCTGGGCTGCTCTCCAACACCAGATAGTCTCCAGACCTGGACAGCTGAATTTTGGCCATTTGAGTAATGTAACTGATTCTGACCCTACTCAAATAACCAGTGTTCCACTCCTCATCGTCTTCATCAGCATACATGCATGGTTCATTGATAAAAAATAGAGATCAAGACACATATTAAAAATAGTAGTAAGGGGCAGCTAGGTGGCCCAATGGATAGAGCACTGGTCCTGGAGTCAGGAGTACCTGAGTTCAAATCTGACCTCAGACACTTAATAATTACCTAGTGTGGCCTTGGGCAAACCACTTAACCCCATTTGCCTTGCAAAAACCTAAAAAAAAAAAAAATAGTACTAAGAGTCAGGTCCAAGGGGGCCTAGGGCTGTCCTGGAGAAAAGAGCAAACCCTAGATTGTAATGGAGGGAGTTTGGGTCAATGTGGGGACACCATTAGCTTGGGTCAATGTGGGGGCACCATTAGCTTAAAACCATTTTTCATTTAAATCCATATGGATCTCAGGGAAGTCTATTGAAAATTCACCCTGTTCTGCCAGTGAGGAGTAAGGGGCTGGAACAGCAGGGATCCCCAGGGACCACCAGTCACTTGAAGCTTGTGGGAGCAGCTGCTGAAGAAAGAAGTCTTGGCGTCAGACCCAGGGGCTCATGCTGACTCGGTCCTGAAGACTCTGGGACCTGTTTCACTTCCCTGGTCTGGAAAATGGGAGTAACAAGCCTCACCTGGGCCTCCTACAGGAGACTCAAAGGTAGTCAGGGAGGGAGGCCAGATCAGAGGCCAGGTTGGAGTGTGATTGATATAGTTGGTCATGAGGCCTTTGACCATCTAAATGAATGTAACAACAGGCCAGGAGAAGGGAGAAGCCTAACTCAGTCTTCAATGTCACCCCCAGAGAATGCCTATAAAGAGCATGCCAAGGGCATCTGACTTCTGCCTGGGGTAGACCAGGACCCCCAGGTAGATCCTTTCCCTTAGGATCTCTTGTGACTGAAGAAGTTCTGGTTTCAGTTGGCCACCCCTTAATCCTGCTGTTTTGCTTTGGGGCCAAACAGAACAAATAGAATCTCTCCCCCACTTGCCAGCCCTTGGGGGTCTTGAAGACAGCACAGTCTACCCTCCCCTTCCCCCTCCCCTTCTCTGTTGTAGGTCAGTTAGCCCCAAAGCACACAGCCCTGGCCCTTCATCATCCGGGTTGTCCCTCTGGACCCCCTCCACTCATTAGTGGCTTTCTAAACAGATACAGTCCTTAGCCAGATGAGGCTTCAGCAGGGCAGAGGAGCAAGGTCTGTCACATCCCGCACTGATGGAGGCTTTTCCCAGGCTTCCAAGAGAGCGGGTTGGGGGCTCACATTACCGATTGACTTAGAGCTTGTGGTTCCCTAAAGCCCCCAGATCTTTTTCAGGCAGATTACTGGCCTTGTCTGATGATTCTTCTCTCATCTCTTGCCATTTTCTGAGCCCAAGTGTAGCCACTGGCTACTTGAGTTCTGCCTATTAGGAATCATTATTCAGACTCAGGAAAGCAAGGATGGAAATAAAGCAAAAATTTATTAAAAGAAGTTACAACACATAAGAAAATGGTAGGTAAAGAAAGACAGAGACAAAAGAATAGTCAAGCAGCATTGGCTGGTCAGAGAAGACTGTGGCCCTGAGTGGAGTCCAAACCAGGTTTTTATGTCCTGCCTCTCATCCAGAGGGCAAAAGGTGAACTTGCTTCCCCTTACTGGTCCTGTAAGAGACCCGGGATACAAATTTTACATTAAACAATGAATCAATGGGGATCCCCACCCAGTTTGACAAGATTTAGCAGTCTTTAAGATTACAAATTTTGTTTCTGTTATTCTTTTCCATGGTAGTCAATTTACATCTCCACCCAGTTTCTACATTCACAATTTTCTTCATCTTTCCCCTGCATCACAAGTATCAGACTTTGCATCTATCCCAGAAATTATGATGGTTATTGTTATAAATGGTTCAAGAATACTTAGTCCTGAGTGATTAAAATGATTTTATTAAGATACCTTAACAAAATGGCACACCTCTTTCATGGTGGGAGAGGGGGCAGGGAAATACAAGCTCTTTTATTCACTTTGAAAGACTTTGTTCCTGCCCCTTCATGCCAACCGTAGGCTAGGATCATAAATCTAATGGATACATTGGTTCCTATACATTTCCCCACCCTGCTCGTCATACTAATGAGCAAGAACAGCTAGATCTCTTTGAGCATGTGCAAAATAGGTCAAAACTAGGTTGCTCTCGACCATTTAAGGGCTAGTTTCTTCTAATCTAGTTTGTCATTTTTGGAATGGGATTAGGAGAACTCTCTTTGTGACTGGCTGGGGCCATTTCCCCCTTTGTAATGGATTTCAAAGCCCCTCCCCCCCCAAGACCAACACCCTTCATTCCTCACAGTTGTTATTATTAACATTATTTTCCTCACTGTTTGTCAAGGTCTTTTGTGTTCTGACTGTTGTCTAGTGTGTGTCTGTGCACACAGCAGGTGCTTAACAAAGGTTTACTGACTGACTCTTATTGTAAAATGCTATGACTCTAGACTGAATCCACCATCCCATGACTCCTTATCTCTCAGCATCTATGATTTGTAGATAGAGGGATGCAGTAGATGGGGAGAAAGATGAAATGATGCTGATGACCCCTATGACCTTGGGTGATCTCCTCTGTACACTGGCCAGGTTCAAAGAGATGACCTTGAAGTGTCCTCCTAGTTTGCAGAGTGTGATTGGGGCCCCTTGGATCCCCTGCTGCTGGTACCCACTGGTTCCCGATTCCAGGACTATGGGAGCACCCTTCTGCAGCGGCGGCATAGCCAACTTCATTTTGCCTCTTGCCTCATCTCTGATCTCTGAGCCAAGTTACTCTTCCCAAACAATACTTTTTATTTGCAATAATCCTCTATAGCATCTTTCATCCTCAAAAGGAAAGTTTTAATACCTTTGAGTCTTCATTTCCTTAACTGTAAAGAGAGGATCATAATATTGACCTACCTCTCAGGCTGGTGGGGATTAACTAATTAACAGTGAGGAGCTCTCTGGCAAGAGCTACACTATAGAAATGCTAAGTAGTATTATTAGACTTGGAGGCAGAAGACAAATGAAAATTCCAAACTTCATTGAAATGCTTGCAGATCAGGTGATTTTCTCCCCCCCCCCCAACTCCCCTTCTGCTGAAAAAGATTTAAGAAGAGGTTATAAATCTTTTCCTAGTTTCAAATGAGATGTCAGAGAATGGCAATGACATGATGCCTGGTTGTCTTGCTTTACCATCCCTGGGCAATATTGGGGTCGGCTCCTGCCTCTGCCAGCAGCCCAAGACTTCTGGGATGGGGAGACCAGAGAGCTGTGCTGGGGTCCTGTGCCCTTTCCTCCTCAAAGACTTTGTAAACCTGAAGGTACTCAAGGACTGATGATTATGGAGGTTTGGATGGGGCCAAGGAGCACCTCTAGAGCTTGGAGGATGTGGGAGCAGGAAGAAACAGGTCTCAAGTAAAGCAAAAGGTGGGCAGGAGAGGCAGTGTTAAGGATGGCATTGGCAAGAACACATGGCCTTAAGAGAAGGTGGGCTACACTGGTGACAGCAGAGATGATGGATGAGTGTCCTGAAAAACAGAGATTGCTAGCTCTAAATTCCAGTTTTGGAAATTAGTCTCTGCTGATACCGGGCTAGTCACTTAATCAATAAATCAATAAGCCTTTGTTAACTAGGCCCTGGGTGAGTTTTGGGAATACAAATACAAAGGGGAACATATCTTGTCTTCTGGTAGCTTGAATTCTATTCTGAGAGAAATGATCTACCTACATAAGAACATACAGAGTATTTAAAAGGTAGTTTGGTGTTATTTTTTAAGGGGAGGGGTGGCAGAGAAGGGAACAAGTGCCTAAGTCAGGAAGGGTAGTGCTTATATTGAGCTTGGAAGGATATGAAGGACTGACTCTTAAAGAGGTAAATGTGGCCCATGAGTCCATGTGCTGTCATCTAGTCAGGAGATCTTTACATCCACCTGCGAAGCAGGCCCAGGATGACCCAACCCACCAGAGTCGAAAATTCCATCTCAGACAGGGTTCACCTGCAGCCCTTTCTCCTGCTAGCTCTACACATTAGCTCTAAAGTTGGGATCAGCTTTTTCTTTTCCCTTTGACTGCCCCCTTTCCCTTTTGTCCCTCCCCTCCTCATATTCCTCTCCTCCCATCTTTGTTCTCTTCCTCCTCTCCCTGCTTTGCTCCCATTCCCCATCCAGAGAGGGACCCAGTTTTCCATTAGTGAGATTATTTCAGAATAGATGGGCTGATGGAAGATGATGCTAGTCCTATTCTCTGCCTCCCCCCACCCCCCAGAAGAACAACTACCTTGTATTTTGTATGTACTTATGGAGATAGATGGTTGCTGTAGTGCCCATTGTTCTTGGTGCCCCTGCCAGCACAGAGATTCTGAACTAGCACAATTCTGACAGGAAAGGATCAAACTTGGAAAAGAATGGAAGCCCTCATCTACTGCCTTGGTTGCAAAAATGAGTGTTTTGTCCCGCGCGCTCACATATGTGTGTGTGTGTGTGTGTGTGTGTGTTTAGAAGTACAAACTGAAAGAATACAATTATGTCCCTGGGGAAACCCCAGAAGGGAGCTGCCCAGGATAATGATGCCATTAGCCAGGGAAGACATTCTCAAGAAGTTCAGAGCCAGCTTCCCTTCTGTTAATGATGTTGGAGTCCAGAAGTGAGGGGTTCAAATGTCGGCTTTTAATGATCCCCAAGCACCAGGGGCAGAGGTCTGGCTTTCTCTTCAGTCCCTGGGGAGAAGAAGGGAGGTGAGCTTCCTTCAGCCAGATAGGGTTTCCCTGATCCCATAGGTGCCAAGACAACTATACAAAGCATAGCCTATTATTTTTCTGTTTAATTGGGAGGTTTCATATTACCAGCTTTTCTATTCCTCCTCCTCCTCCTCTTGCTACTCTACTAACTTGCTAATTTGTTAGCACTTTGAGGTTTATAGAGAGTTTTATTCAAAAAATGAATCTTACTCCATTTCTTGGAGAAGTGAAGGACTTTGGGTACCAGATATTGGATGTGTTGTCAGAAAGAGTCATATGTTGATTGGGGTTGGCTGAGATGTTTGGGAAGGATAGGGGAAGAGGGCAGGTGATATATCTGAAATAATTGTGATGTGGAAACCAAGTATCACATGTAAAGAAAAAATCATTTATTTATTTTTATTTTTGTACAAATGATGTTTTTATTAATACGTGACTAAAATATTCTTGTTCAAGAGTAAACATAATAATCCCTCTCCCCCCCAAAATATAGACCCTCACAATAAATAAAGGAAAGAGGAAAAAAACATGCTTCAGTCTATGTTCTGACACCACCAGCTCCAGCTCAGGTGGATCACATTCTTTATCTTAAGTCGATCACAGAAGTTACTTCCATATTTTTCCACCATTGCCACTGCTGATTGCAACTCCCTTCATCCATAACTCCCCACTACCATATATTATATTTTCTCTCTCCTTTCACTCTGTCCTTCTTTTAAAATGTGCTGTAGGGTAGCTGAGCAGCACAAAGGACTGATCATTGGCCCTGGAGCCAAGAGGCCCTGAGCCCACATGCCACCCCTGAGACCCAGCAACCACCTGGCCCCATGGTCCCAGACAGGCCACCCACTCCCAGGCCCTTACAAGATGTAAAAAAGAAAATGTGTTATATCTGACTACTCTCCCCCCACAATCCATCCTCTCCTCAATTGCCCACAACACTTCTCTCCCCTAGATGTCTATACCCAATTGAGTGTATATGCTGTTTCCTCTCTGAGCCACCTCTGATGAGAGCAAAGGTTCCCTCAGTCCATTTTGTCTTCCCCCTCCCATATCATTGCAATACCTCATTGCAATAAAAAAATATCTTTTATATGAACTATCTTAGACTATTCCACCTCTCCTTTCTCTTACTCCCATTACATTTCCCTTTTGGCCATTGACTCCATTTTTACAATATATCTTCAAATTCAGCTCTCTGCTGTGCTTCACCTATATAAGTTCCTTCTACTGCATTATTAAATGAGAAGTTTCATATGAGTATTATCAATATAATTTTTCTATGCAGGAATACATGTAGTTCATCATCATTAAGTCCCTCATGTTTTATCCTTCTCCTCTGCTTTCTGTGCTTCACCTGAGTCCTGTATTTGAAGGTCAAACTTTCTATTCAGCTCTGGTCTTTTCAACAGGAACATTTGAAATTCCCCTGGTTCATTGAAAGTCCATCTTTTCCCCCTGGAAAAGGATGATAACTTTTGCTCGGCAGTTGATTCTCAGTTGCATTCCAAGCTCTTTTGGCTTCTGGAATATTATATTCCAAGACCTATGAGCCCTTAATGTAGTTGCTGCTAAGTCCTGCGTGATTCTGACTGCAGCTCCATGATATTTGAATTGTGTTCTTCTGGCTGCTTGTAATATTTTCTCTTTGACTTGGGAGTTCTGGAACTTGGCTACAATATTCCTGGGGGTTGTTTTTTTTTTTTTTGGATCTCTTTCCAGGAGAGATCTGTGGATTCTCTCAATTTCTATTTTGCCCTCTCCCTCTAGCATGTCTGGGCAGTTTTCCTGTAGGAATTCTTTAAAAATGAGGTCAAGGCTCTTTTTTCCTGATCATGACTTTCAGGTATCCCAATAATTTTTAAATTATCTTTCTTGAATCTGTTTTCCAGATCAGTTGTTTTTTTTTCAATGAGTTGTTTCACATTTTCTTCTAATTTTTCATTCTTTTGGTGTTGAAGTATTGTATCTTGATTTCTTGTAAAGTCAGCAGCTTCCTTTAGTTCCATTCTTCATCTAAAGGATTTGTTTTCTTCAGAGAGCTTTCTTATTTCCCTCTCCATCTGGCCAATTTTACTCTTTAAAGCATTCTTCTCCTCAATAACTTTTTGAACTGTTTTATCCATCTGACCTATGCTGGTCTTTAACATGTTATTTTCTTCAGCATTTTTTGAATCTCCTTGACCAGAAGCTACTGACTTCTTTTTCATGTTTTTCCTGCATCTCTCTCTTTCCCCAATTTTTCTTCTGTCTCCCTTACTTGACTTTCAAAATCTTTTTTGAGCTCTGTCATAGCCTGAACCCATTTTCTGTTCTTCTTAGAGTCTTTAGATGCAGGGGTTTGTACTTCCTCATCTTCAGATTGAATATTTTTATCCTTTCTCAATGGTGTTCCTCTTTTTACCTTTGTTTACTCATTTCTCCACCCTGTGCCTGGTTTTGGGGTGCTTCCTGAACTTTTGAGTATTATTGGGACACCCCCCCCACCCAAGGATCACAGTGTGTGAAGCTCTGTCTTTCCTCCTGATCTGTGAATGACCACAAGTGACCCCTCTGCCATGGGGCTGAGGTGGGGGGGTTCCTGTTCTATGGGGGGGGGCCTAGACTGTAATCAGGATCTGAATGTGGTTGGAGCCCCAGAGTCCTGTTTTAGGTACAGAGGACAGACCCGGGAAGTCTCTTTCCACTCCCATATCGTCTGCTGGCTGAGCACTCAAGGCTCACTTGCCTGGGGGCTCCTGCTCACTTGCTCCACTTGCTTCTGTTTCCTGGATCTGGGCTGCTGTGGTCACTGCAGCTGTGCTGAGTGCCCTGAGGGCTGGACTTCACATGCTTCCTCTTGCAGAGGTCCACCCAGCTGATCCTCCAATTTGTGCCCGGTGCTCCCTGGGGTGCAGGTCAGGAAACTGCCCCTGCTGCAGTGAGCCGGGGCTCCCAGGCACCCTGGGGCTGCCTCCAGGAGGTTGAAGTTTCTTCACTCCTGGCAGCTGCCCCTCTAACCCCATGGAGCGGAGCCTTTCCACTATTTTCCAGGTTACCTTGGTCTGGAGAATTGCCTCACTGCATCTTTCTGTGGGTCCTGACTCTCAAAATTTTAATTAGAGTCATAATTTTAAGATTTTTGAAATATTATGGAAAGAACACCTAGGAGAGGCTCTTTTCCTTTCTCCATCTTGGCTCTACCTCCTCAGTATCGTTTTTAAAAAGAACGTTATTCTCAAAACCTGTTAGGCAGGTGGTGAGAATATTCTTCTTATCCCCTTTTTTCAGATGGAGAAACTACAGTTAAGAAATCTATGGACTAGTACTGTTTGTGGTGGTTGTTGTCATCCTTCATTCTCAAAGAAAACCATGACATAGTGTAAATGAAGTCATGATATGCACATTATGTTGATTAAAGTGGGAAAGTTCTGTGCAAAGACATCTTACTCATGGCTTCTTCCGGAAAGTCCACACCCAGTGGTCTGGGCCAGTGGTTCTGGATGCTTTGCCCTTTTAGATGTAGGTCTTTCCCAGATCACTGGCTCACTCAGTGAAAGCAGGCTCCATCTCATTTTTAGAAGGTACAAACCCAGGAGGGCTGACTAACCATTGCGGATGGCAGAGCTGGGATCTATAAAGGTACTTGGCAGGCTAGACTATAGGGTTGAACATGATGAAAGGAAATTGCATAGAGACAAACATAAATGCTCACAGATTTGAATTGGAAAAAAGTCAACTTCCAAATGCTGGCATGATACCTTACTTAGACCTGGGGGACACCCCTGTAAGCTCGAAAAATGTACCAGAAGGACCAGAGAGAACGAAGACCAAGGATAAACCACTGTCACCTCCTCCTTACAGTTTCTAGATACTAGTAAGAGACTGCCCCAGTGTCACAGATGCTCTGCTTGGAGACAAGTAGGAATCACCAGGAGGCAGCTCAGGGGCAAGCTGGTGAGGGGCTTGGACTGGTTCCTTTGGGGACAAATGGGGATCACCAGGAGGCAGCCCAGGGGCACAGTTGGCTTGGAGCTTGGACCAGAACCTCTGCCTGGAGACAAAGGGGGGGGAATCACCAGGAGGCTGCCCAGGGGCACAATTGGCACCAGAGATGCCCATGCACAGCATGAGATGGGGTAAACCAGAACTCTTGAGCAGGAACCACAGTAGGAGAAAAGACCTGGGCAGGACTTGGGAAGTGAAGTCTGCTGTCAGTGCAGTCAGTGACCCTTGGCTGTGAGACGCAGGAGGGGCCAAGGGCAAAGGTTAAGTCCAATGATCAGAAATTCCCACAGAAATCAATGCCGTCCAAGAGCAAGGATACAAACAGCATTTGTTCAAAGCACAAAGCCCACGGTTAGAAAGAGAATAAATAGGAGAATCTGTGGCTACAGTTATCAAGAAATTTTATAGACTTTTAAAATATGTGCAAATCCCCCTTATTAGAGGAGAGACTTTCAGGTTACATTTTCTCTACTCATCCTTTTAGAACAGAAAGGGGAGCAATGAGATAGAGATGCAAGTCCCCAAATGTGTTGGCAGTATAGTTTTTGACCACTTGTAGTGGGTTTTTGGCCACTTGTTTAGAATGTTATAGTGGGAATTCTTTTTTCAGGCCTATATTGATCTCTGTGACCTCTGAGTGCTCAGAAATCTACAGAATTTTACTAAACGCTTTTTTATGTGAGTGCTTATCAAGCAGTGAAAACATCAGGATTTTTTATTTTTTATGCTTTTCAGTCATTGATACAATTGTGGCAATGTCATCTGCTATACAAAATCATTTGCAGAAGCCTGGGTGTTCCCTTCCCCCATTTCGTCAGGATGTCCTCAATTGGCAGGTAGCTAATTTTCCAAATTAGAATTTTCCTCTTCTTCCTTTGTAAAGAAAATATTTTGTTCTTTTAGTTTTTTTAGTTTAGTTTACTTTAAGGCAAACCATTTCCTATTAGTTCTCTTCCCTGCACCTCACTGCCCCATCTCCCCCAATAATATTTGCCACTTCTCTATCTCATTTTGGAGTTGTGATTAATATTCTGATTCCTTTTTCTTGATTCCTTTTATCTGTCGATCCACTTTCTTCTTTTTCCTCTTTGAGTTCAGTAACCAAGTAAAATCTGCCTCTCTTTCCCTTCAACTTTTGTTTGGTTTTAAATTTCATTTTCTCTACCTTTTTCTAAAGATAATTTCTTTCCTCAGTTCTTGTCATTGTTTGGTGTTTATTTTATTATTATTATTTTTTTTATTTATGAGCCTTACACTTATTTAGGACCTTAGTTTTTTTGTTCCTTATGAAACTAAAAAATCTAAGGTATCTATTTTGAGTACTAAACAGTTTCTATTTTATTCTTTTGGAGAACTTAACACTGATTCTTTCTGTTCTGCTTCACTCTTAGAAACATTAATTCCTGGGACAGCTAGGTGGTACAGTGGATAGAGTACCAGCTCTGGAGTCAGGAGGACCTGAGTTCAAATGCAGCCTCAGACTCTTAAGAATTACCCAGCTGTGTGTGATCTAAAACTTAGAAAACATAAATAAAAAGAAATTTTAAAAAAATACTAATTCCTACAGTGAAAGAGAAGATAAAAGTATTATCTTATATGGTAGGGATTTTTCTTATATTCATGATTTACAATTTGTTATTGCCTTGTGCCCTCTTCATGCGCATTCCCCCCTTCCCCATTTACCATGAAATTTCCTCAGATTCCTCCCCTTTTGATGGGCTTCAGTTACCTTCTAGGGGTTCCATTTCCCCTTCTCCTGAGGCAAGATGAATGACAGTTCATTCCAAATAATGCCTAGCATAATGTCTCCATTTTCTATTACAAAATATATTGCTTTTCCGATGGAACTATTCTTTAGTGGGATCTCCTTTCTCCCTTGAAATGAGATTTTTTCCTTTTAAAAATTTCCCCTATTTCCATTCTTCTCTTTGTCTCCTTACTCATGCTACTGTTGGCCCTCTACTTCCTGTGAGACAGAAGTTACTTTAACTTCATCATTACCTTTTGGTTTGATTAGAACATCACATGCTCCTCAGTCTTTTCCCACTTCTCTTTTTATTTTTTATTTTTAATTTTCTTCCCACTTCTCTTATATGTGTTCATCCATATTGTAAGTTTTCCCTCCCTAAAAAAATGTTGTTGTGAGGTCTTGTCTTTGATGTCGCAGGCCTATTCCTCCACCATAAGTTGATATGGCCTGCGTGTATACACTGGACGCCAATTACTAGCTCATTACATATTTAATTACCAGTTACCTAATGATCATCTTTTCCGAGCTGTACTATTTGTTGTTCTCCACTCCCTGTAGTATATATTAAATACTTAGTTCCTTTAATTCACTAGTACCCAGTAGTAAGTATTCTTTTACTGTGTCTTAAAATATCGTGACATTTGGTAAAATAGTCCCTCAGTTTTTTCAAGATAGTGTTTTTGTCTAGTCCCGATTCCTTCAGTGTGTCCTTATTTGGTCTGGACAACTGATTTTCCTATCTTTGTCCAAGGAGATGGTCCTTTAAAGCCTCTGTTTCCTATTCCATTACTCTGGGCATCCTATATCTTATAAATAATCATCTACTTTATTTAGCTTATCAGTTTTATTGACATTTAGGTGAAATAGCTTCTAATAATTTATTTTATTCTTCATTGGCTATCAATTCACCTTTCTTATTTTCGATTCTGGTAATTTGTTTCCTTTTTTAATCTAGTTAGTTAATGACTTAGCTATTTATTGTTTTTAATCTATTTTATTTATTAAGTGGTTTAGATTTTTTACTTTCAGTTTTGTAAATCTCTTGTTTTTTTAGAATTTCTGTTTTGATGGTTAATTGGGGGTAATTAATTTGGTTTTTTTCTTTTTAGTTAAGTTTTTTTTATTGATGAAAGTATTTAAGGGTATAAAATTTCCTCTAAGTACTACTTTGGATGCATCTCTCAAATTTTGGTAGGTTGTCTCATTATGGTCATTATCTTTATTAAAGAAATTTGTTTTGTAGAGCACTAGCCCTGGAGTCAGGAGTACCTGAGTTCAAATCCGGCCTCAGACACTTAATAATTATCTAACTATATGGCTCTGGGCAAGTCAGCTAACCCCATTGCCTTGAAAAAACCTAAAAAAAAATTTGTTTTGTTGATTTTTTTCTTTAATCTATACATTCTTCAGCATTGGTATCTCAAATTAATTTTAGAACTACAACTATATTGAACATAATTTCTATTACATTGTCATTGATAAAATATTCATTTAATATTTCTGCTTCTCTGTGTTTGTTTGTAAGATGTTTATGCCTAATGCATAATCAGTTTTGGGGAAGATATTATTACTAGCATTCATTATATATATATATATATATATATATATATATATATATATATATATATATATATATATGCATACACACACACACACACACTCCTTTCTACTCCCATTCACTAATTTCCACATATATCATATTTAATTTTTCTAAAATTCTATTCAGATCCCTATTTTTTTGTTGTGGTTTATTTTTAAATTAAATTTATCTGACTCTGAGTGGGGAAAATTCTGATTCCTTACTATTATTGTTGATTTCTTCTAGAAACTTATTTAACTTTTCTTTTAAATATTTATGTACTATGCCATTTGATGCATATTTGTTTAGTATTGATATGAATTCATTTTCAATAATAGTACCTTTCAGCAAAGCATAATTTTCCCTATTCATCTTTTTGAATTAGATCTACTTTATTAAAAGCTTTATTTTTATTTTTTTTAAGGCAATGGGGTTAAGTGACTTGCCCAAAGTCACACAGCTAGACAATTAATAAGTGTCTGAGGCAGGATTTGAACTCATGTACTCCTGACTCCAGGACCAGAGCTCTATCCACTACACCACCTGACTGCCCCTGAATTAAATCTATTTTTGCTCTAGTTTTGTTTAAAATTGTGATAGCTATTCCTTTTTTATTTCTCTTTGGCTGAAGCATAAAAGATTCAGCTCCATCCTCTTATTTTCACTCTATGTGCCTCTTTCTCTTTCAAATGTATTTCTGTTTTTGTATGGCCCATACACTAAGCATGGTTTTTTATTTGCTTAGTTTTTGTTCTTAGGCTATCCAAAAGCAAATGTTGGGTTGGATTTGACCCAGGGTGTGGTTTGCTGACCTCTGTTCTAATCCATTCTGCTGACATCATCCATTTTATAAATGAGTTCATACGTATGCTTGTTGAGCATATATTTCCCTCCTTCCCATTCTCTTATTTTTTCTTTGTTTCTCTCTCCTCCTTATTTTTCTTAGAACCAATCTCCCCATCATTTAATCTCCCTCTTTTACCCCCTTTTCTTATCCCTTTCCCTCATGTCCTCATGTTTCCTTATTGAGTGAAATGTATTTCTGTAGCCCAGTTATGTGAGTTTTTCTTTCCTTCCTTGATCAGTTCAGATAAGAGTGAGGTTCAGATGTCACCTATTCCATTCCCTCCTTCTTGTTGTTTAAACTCCCTTTTCATGTCCTGATTATCAGAGGTAATTTCCCCTAATTTTCCTCTCCCTTCCCCTTCCTTCCATGTTTTCCAGTTCCCCTTCCCTTTCAGTCTTTGTTAAAGGTCAACATAAGTTTATTTTGAGGTCCTCTATGATGCTGGATGCAGGGTGCCTGTGTCCCCCTTCTATCTAAACCTGCTCTGAGCTCCAGGGACCAGTCTGCCCCTCCCTGAGCTCAGAGAGTCTCTAGACTTGGCTTTACAGGTAGAAGGGAATTTAAGGTCATTGAGTCCCTCCTTGCCTCTTTGTGAGGCACGGGGGGGGGGGGGGGGGGGAGTGCCTGTCATATAAATTACCAGTCCCTGGCCGTCATCTTCTCTGGACCGTTGATGTTCTTTGGTGTTCTCCACTCCCTGTAGTATGTATCAACTCCTTTTGTTTACAGTAATACCACTTAGTTTCTTTAATCCAATGACTAAGAAATGTCTAGGACTGGACTTGAACCCTTGCCCTGACTCCACATCTGGTTTCCCATTCTCTGGGTCCTGCTGCATTTCTGTTTTCCTTTCTCCCTCTATCTCTGGTACTTACCAGTGGTGCAATGGGCAGAGCACTGACCTTGAGATCGGGAGGACGGGAGTTTGAATCCCAATTCAGACACTCAGCTCTTACTAGTTGTGTGATTTGGATAAGTCACTTAACCTTGATTGCCTTGCATCAGGGGCCATCTCCAGTTGTCCTGACTCATATCTGGCCACTGGACCCAGGTGGCCTCGGAGGAGAAAGTGAGGCTGGGGACTTAGCACATTCCCCCTTACTCAATTCCAGTTCGTATGCTTGTCTTGGCAACACCTCCCTGATGTGGGGGTCTTCTTCAAGAAGGAAGGACAAAAACATTATCACAGTGACTTAGTACACAGGCTAATTTTTATTAAAACCTAATTAAATTGTAGGTTTTTCCTCCATTCTTATGTTGAGGTAAAATTGCTCCTCTTTAACTTATCCTTGTTGCCCCCCCCTGCATTTTGCCCTTCCATCCCTGGTAGTGCCCTCTCTTTGCTCATTCCTCTTGGCTCTTCTCCAGGCTAAGTGTCCTCCTCTTTAGCTGGTGCCCAGATGCCTCTTTATCCAGGTTGCCCCCCACAGTGGTCTCCCGTTCATCATCATCCTTCTGTGTTGGCCAGGGGTCAACCTGGGCAGAGGGAGGGTCCTGCCCTTCCTCCCCAAGTAGAGAAAAGACAGTACTGAAGATGCACCTTGAAGTTGGAGCAGCATTGTTTGGATCAAGGGGGGCTTCTGAGGGTGTTTCAGGTGGGGCAGCAGCAACTCAAACAGCTGAAGGTCCCCTCTATTTCTGAATATGTGTGTACCATGCATGTATGGATGTGCCCACGTCCCAGGGCTCCTGCGTGTGTGTGCGTGTGTTCTCTTGGCATTCCAGAAATGGCATCGCCGGCTCATTTCCATAGCTGCATAGAGAAAGCATGTACCAGCATATCACCAGCTGCCACATTGTAAGCACCATTGGTCCCTTGGAGGGAGATCCACCAGGCTCAGGTCAGCTGGAGCTGTTCCCTCAGTCCCATCTTGGCATGCCCCCCCACCCCTGCACATGTACCTGTTGTGCCCCTGAGCTTTTGTGGGCTCCAAGTAAATAGTCCAGAAACAGCAATAGGCCCACATGAAAGTGCGATAGAATGGTCAGTCACTTTATGAAGTCTAATCCTTTGTCCCTCCAAATCTCATAATCCAATACAACGACTGACATCCTTCCTTGAACAGAGGCAAAGGAATCAGACTCATTGTCTCAGGAGTCACATCATCACAGAATGTGATATGAGTTTTCCAGAGGACAAGTTGCTACAGAGACAGTGTCTGCACTGGTCCTGGCTGGTGGTGAGTCAGTCTTGGGGTCTGACCCTTCTAGCTTTGGGGTTATCTTTTCAGTAGTCCCCCAACCTGTCTCAAAATGTCCTCATCTATACAACAAAGAGGATACTACTTACCCTACCTCCCCCAGAGGATGGGGTAAGGAAAATAACTTTGTTGCTCTTAAAATGCTAGAGGGAAAAAAAAGAATCATTTTTATTTGTGGCAATTACCTTGTGAATGTTCTTGGTGAATCTGGATTTCCAGTATTCCTGTTGCTGGTTTCAGTAGTTTTTCAAGTGGACTGTCTCCAGACGGGGCCATGCCCGTCCATCCGTGTTGGCCTCCTGTTTCACCCCTTAGCCAGGCTGCGTAATGTCTGAGGTCTGTTGTGCTTTTGCCTCTGAGCCCAGAAGGCCCCAGATGTTATACTGGTTAATGGACACTCCCCAAATTGTGGATGGCATAAAGGGCACCCCCATCTGTCCATGCCCAACCTCACCATTGCATTTATCCTAGTTAAGCATAACTGTGATCAAACTGTGATTAGATAAAGACCATATGACACAAATTCCTTTTTAATCACCCAAATACATGTGATAATATTTGACATACACATTTGTGCCTAATGAATTCAACGGGAAATGTGACCGTGCTGACGTTTTCTTTGAAAATGACTTTAAGAATAATCAGGTTAAGAGTAATTACAGTCTGTGTGTGAAGCTTGTCTTATCACATCACAGGGATATTTTTCCAATTCATTTTGGATGACTGTGACTCAAAGTGCCGTGCCAGAAAGAATGGGGAGGCTGTGTCTGCTGCCCAGGGGAGGCTGGGTTCCCAGTCTGCCAGCATCTTCCAAGAGGGGCGGGGATTCTTGATAGGCCAGCATTTCTGAGAACCGAGGACTCAGTGCTGGATGGCCACTTAGGGAATTTTAGGGGTCACCTAGTCCATCTCATAAGCCAAGAGACATCCCTTTTCCCTTTCTCATAGTAACTCCCTGACTAGGCCACTACACCAGGCCAGGTCACAGAGAGATGTGCTGAACTTTACTGTTGGGGTCTTCATTATCACATATTTTAAATGAGAATTAGTTGAACAAAGTTGCTTTAGCTTTAATAATGTATGAATTCGGAGCGTTAGATTTTCCCCGAGTCTCTTTAGAGGGAGAATTTTCAAAGGAGAGAACCAAGTAGCCTGTGTCCAGGCTTTCCTTCATGCCCAACCCTCCTCCCCTCCCCTCCCACCCCTGACCCCAGTCTTTTCTTCATCTAGTTCTACATCCTTACTGCCTTCAAGGGGTTCAGGTGTTTCCCCATTCTTCTTGCCCTCCATTTATGTCTTCCAGTTCATTAATGTCCTTCCTAAAGTGGGGCACTTGGGTAGAGCTTAATCTTCCAACCACTGTCCCAACAGATGCCCAGCACTCTTGGCCCCTGGTTCTGTGGCCATGCTGGGTTCTTTGACATCTTGGGCAGCTATAACATAGGAGGGATTCCTTTTCAGCTTGCAGCCCACTGAACCCCCCACTAAAACCCCACAACTACTGGTACTCTTCAATGTTCTGATTTCAGGCACCTTACTCTGGATGAATTGAATGAGATGGAATTTCAGAGAATTTCAGAGACTTTCCTTCTTCCTAGAGGAAGTCCTTGAATGTGTTGGGTCTGGAGACTTTAGGGAAGACATAAAATAATTGAGACATGCATCATTGAGGGTAGGACATACATGGGTAAGATTGTGGGTAAACTGAATCTTATTCATAAGATCATCCAACAACTGGTATAGACAGTTGGGGAGGAAGGGGGAGAAGCCAGGGACCAATGAGGTGGGAAGGAGGCTGGTTACCCAACTACCCTGGCAAGAGAAGACTGCCGGCTTAAAGATGAGTGATTGCCACAGAAACAAGGAGGGCCCCAACTCTGGCCGCATCAGGAGAGGTCTCTTGTTGATGAACAGCTCTGGGTCCAGGAGACTCAGGATGGAGCCCATCTCCCTCCAGAGCAGAGTGCAAATGGAGCCTTGGGTGGCTGATGCGCTAATTTGTTTTCAAGACTGTACATGCTTGTAACAGGTTTTGTTTTCCTTTCAATAGAGGGGAGGGGGAGGGAGGAGGGAGAGAATTCAGAGCTAAAACAAAATGAAATGAAATTTAAAATATTAAATAAGTTTATTTCAATAACTAATAGATACATTTTTTCAACCCACAATCTCCTTATTTATTTTGATAAACACATTTCCCCATGTTTTTGACAAACAAATAAATGGTTCTTTTAAAGAGAGGCCTTGGTGTCCAAGAAGGAGGAGGGGATGCTAAGGGCCTTGTCTGCTGCCTTGGTCACATGCCATCAGTTCAGTTTGTTTTAGAAGAAGGCAGTGACAGACTAGGAAGGGGCATGCCCACTGTGATGGAATGCCTGGATCAGATGGAGGTATAGGACATTGAACCTGAGCAGAAGCAGGTTGGCCAGCTGACAGAGGGTGTGCCAGAAGTGACAGAAGGATAGTCTTGTTCTTCCTGAGCCCAGAGCCTAGAACCAGTAACACTGAAGTAAAGTGATGGATAGTCTTGTTCTTCTTGAGCCCAGAGCCTAGAACCAGTAACACTGAAGTAAAGTACGGGGAGGAAGTTCACGGGGTTCTAGATTTAGACTTGGACAGGACCTGGAGCCCATGAATTCTGAACTAATCATTTTATGGATGAGGAGAAGATAGTCTCAGAGAGGCCACACGGCTGGAGTGTCCAGAGGAACACATCCAGCTTGTGTCTATCCTAGTAGACTACCTCTCAGCCACTGGCACTTCCAGTCAATGTAAGGGGCTGCCCATCATGAATGAAACTCCTGCTGAAGCCTCTGGAAGGCAGCAGAAGAACCTTGGACCCTCCTCTGGGATTCCTAGTTGCATGGGGCTAGGCATCGAGGGTGTTGGGACTCCAAGGTTACTCATTATTTGAAAGGCAGAAAAAGAGCAGATAGTGGCAGTAACAAGCAGGCAATGGGGTCAATGGGAATCCTTAGTTCTCCTTATAGCTAGACTGGCATCATTGCTGCATTAGCTTGTTGGGGCGCATTGGGGGGATTATAGGGATAGAAACATAAGCAACAAGGTAAAAGAGATGTTGCCTCAAAGTCGGCAGCACTTTATGCTCAGGAGGAGGCTGGCAAGAGGAAGAGGCCCACGCTCAGCCATCAATCCTGACATCTCCTTGCTGAGGGGTCCCTTGGCAGGAGCCTCCCTAGAAGAGAGGCTTTGACTGGAGGATGACAGAAGAAGGCCAGTGCCTGGGCTCTCAGCTGCCGTGGGAGGATCTGAGGGTAGAGGACTCCTGAAAGAGCCCAAGGTCTAGAGGGGTGTTTGCCAGCTGTATGAACCTGGGCAAATCCCTTCCTCTGGGCCTTCTCACAACCCCTGTTCTAAGGCCCCTCTCAGCTCTGACATTCTGTCACCTAGGGCTACTGTCTTCTCTAAATCTGCCATTCTGTCATCCCCTAACCTTATGATTTCTAGTTCTGATTTAGGTCATTAGCTCCCTTGGTTTTCTACAGACTTTTAAAGCCCTTATATTTTAGAACGGCAGATTCTGGTTTCTCAAGTAAACAGCTAAAGACAGTCACATTGTTTAAAGATATCAACTCCATCTCTCTAATAAAAAATCATTTCAAAAGCTGTCAACTATGGAGAAACATAATGGGCTGGAATGGACTGGACTGGGCTGGGGGAAACTTGGGATGAGAGCCGACTCTTCCTATTTAGAAATAGGTTACATGCTTTGTTTTCTTTTTCTAACAAAGAGCTGAAGATACTTCTATTCTCCTGGGTATGGCTACAAGGTCCACCTTGAGGCAAACATTACCTTTTGGGAGCCTAGTCTTTTTTCTTGAAACCTAGGCCTCCAGGATATGTCTGGATTCTAGAATGTGCTGAGGGGCAGGAGAGCTAGGGAGTAGGGGTTGCAGAAGCAGTGGACTCCATCTTCTCCATTTCTCACTCCTTGATCCTAATCATATCTTGACTTGAGATGCTCTAGAGAGGACTCCTAGACATTTCTTCCCTGATAGCCTGCTCTACTGTGCTTCCTCTGATGGATTTCCAAGGTATAATCCAGCTTTGAATGCACTATTATCCATGTATCCCATCAGTCTCTCTCCAAGGCTCCCAGCCAGAGAAGCCCCCTTCCCAATGAGCAAGTAGCCACCTTACCAGGACCCGACAGAGATCTCCACACTCTAGATCTGAGTCTGATAAAGCAACCTAAAGACTAAAGTGTTTGAAGAAAGGCAGGGTTAAGCAGGACTGTGCAGACAGTTTTGCTTTTTTTTCTGTTTTAATCAAACCTATCTGGAATGATTAGCTTGAAAATCTATGTATAGCGTAATGGATTCTGAACGTGGAAGTAGGAGACAGCTAGGTTCTACTTCTTTGCTAGTTTGTCAAATGAGCAAGTTATTCGTCTCAGTCATCCTCAGTGTCTTCACCTGTAAAATGGGCGTAACACCTGTGGCCTTTTTTAAATCTTTCTGGGTGTCTCTTCAGCTTTTGACATTGTTGCTGACTCTTTTTCTTGATGCTGTCTTCCCTCTAAGTTTCCTTGATATCTTTCTCCTGAATCTCCTCCAACCTGTCTGCCTGCTCCTCCTCAGTTTCCTTTGCTAGCTCTTCATCCATGTCATGCTCAATAATAGTAGGAATTCCCAAAGACTTTGTCCTAGTTCCTCGTCTCTTCTCCCACTATACTATTTCATGTAATGTTCTTATGAGTTCCCATGGTGTAGATTTCAACCGAGATCCTCTGACTCCAATTTGGGGTTATTTCCCCAAGAGCATTCCTTCTATCCTATCAAGTAACTGATTCTTAGGGTATCTATGTGCCATTTGTCCTAGGTCTATTCTCCATCCTCACCATAATCTCCGTCTCTTGTGATCTTGGCCAGACCATCACTCCTAAGGTGGTTTCTGCCCTCCTTTTCAATGATTCACTATCCTTTTTCCTGGAATCCCTTGTTCCTTTGTTCTACTCATGCCTCTCTATACCCCAAACCTGCATTTACCCACTATCTACTTTTTCCTTCTCCTTTTCCTAACAGAATTGAAGAAAGTCAGTTATTGAACTAACTGGGTCCAAACCTTAATCTCACTTTGGCATTCATTCTTTAAGACAATTCTTCTATTCTCTGTAGATGGTTCTCTTTTAGGTTCTTCACAGTGGCTACTCCAAATCTCTTTTCCCCTTGAGCCTTTCACACATTCCCTCTCTTCCCACCTCTTAGCAGAATCTCTGATTTCCTTATATTTTTACTTCATGAAAGAACAGGGCCCATTTACCCCAATTTCCCTTTTCCCTTACATCATTGTTGGTCAATTTTTGTATAGTAGGTTGATTTTTGAGGATCTGTGTCATGTTATAACCGAACCACCTATGAATGTGATAGAATATTATTGAATTATAAAAAATAAGAGATTAATGTCAGAGAAAACTGGGAAGATTTGCATGAATTGGTTGCAGAATGAGGTGAGAAGAACCAGAAGAACAATTTGAACTCATCAAAACCTAGTCAAAATTTCCCATTTCCTCCTCAGATCCATCCTTCTCATCAAGGCCAGTTCCTCTGCTCGATCACAACATTGCCAGTTTCCATAAGGACATGGCCCCCATAATCATTGCCTCGTTAATCATGTCTCATTAATCTTCCGTCCTCAACTATCTCCTGAATCTGTTCCTGCTGCCAAACATACATGCCTACAAGCTTCTGCATCCTTCAAATATCATCACTTGACTCTCCTACCCTAAAGTTATCACCCTTTACAGTTCTTGTCTTTGGTGGCCAAACTCCTGGGGTGGATGTTGGTTTTTGCTATTATAATAATAATTATTAACATTATTATTAACAACAACAGGAGCAATGATGAAAGAACTTCCTTTATTTCTGCCAATTTGCTTCCAAATCTCTTATAGTCTGGCTTCCTGTCTTTTTTACCCAAACAAAATTGCTTTCTCCAAGGTTCTAGTGATGTCTTAATTGATAAATCCAATGGCCTTCCTTAGTTCTCATCCTTCTTTATGTCTCTGCAGAATTTGAAATTCTTCTTTTTCCTATCTCTTGTTTACATGATCCCCTAGTTAGTCTTTCCCACCTTTTCTGCTGCATTTTCTCAGTAAACTTTGTTGGATCCTTCTCTGTTTCCTACCCCTTTACTCTGAGTATGACTCAGATCTCAATCCTTTTCTCTCACATTTGTCCCAGGTAGCATATTTCCTACTTACCAGCCCATTTGATTTAGACAGGAGAAAATGGATTCCTAAACAGGTTAAATGGCTTAGTGCAAGGTCACTAGCAACTGTATTACCAGACCATTCTCTGGGTCCCCAGCCTAGTGTTTTTCCTCTCCCTAACTGAATTCTCAGTGCAGAGTTCTCCCCACTCTCTTCTGCCCTCCTGCAGAGTACCTAAATCATCACACGCACTCCTGAGGAGATAAGTGGATGGCAGAGGCGCTTGAATCGGGAGTCTGCTCCTTGCCACATTTAGATGCTTTTATCTCTAGCCTGTAAAGGTCTTCACACTGATTTGGGGCTGATCTTCCGTTGTTAAGGAGACACAGGAAAAACTTCTGATCATCCATTTTAAACTTGGCAAAGTATTCAGTTGGCAGGAATGCTCATCTCCAACAGATTCTTCCAGACATCCCGCCAAAGGCTGTTCAGTAAAAACAGAGCAACTTTTTAGTCCATGTCAGCCTTCCTCTATTGATTTTTCTTGGGTTTCAAGAGGCTTTCCTAGTGCTCATTTCCTTGCCCTGGTCTCCCTTCTCCAGATCTCGCAGTATAGGAGCACTTGTCCCTCAGGTTATCTCTCCCTGTCACAAGGCATCCCGTTCTCATCCTTTCCCATTCATCCAATTCTTGGGGGGTGGGATACAGAATTAACACAAAAGATCTGTCTGGGAGTGGGATGAATGACTTTGGGGCATAGTAGGTTACATCATTGCTGTCCTTTTTCAAATCAAGGGTGAATGACTATTTGCTGGCATATCATAGAAGAAGTTCTGTAGGGATCAGACAATGTGGCCCTGAGGTCCCTTCCAAAACTGAGGTTTTGTGATTCTTTAGTTATAGGAATATAGTTCTGTTTAAAAAAAGTTAAACTTTTTGTTACAAGAAGACTACTGAACATGAAAAGAAGGGATATATTCAGAAATGAAGATGATGTGAAGCAAAATGCAGTAGTAACTTTTGAAAAAAAGTTCTCCAATAATATCCTTTGTTACCATGTCTCCTAGGCAGTTCTTCACTGGTAATATGGTGATGCCTTCTTACAGCCAATATGGTCCTCTCCATTGCCATTGGGGTAACTTGTAACTACAGTTTTTCAGACATTGTGACATTATCTTATTCAAAGAATGCAGCATCATGGAATGACCATGGATATTTAGAAAAAGGTGGATTTTGCTTCAGGGAGAAGCTCAAGATCATTTAAAAAGCTGCCTGATTTCCCCAGAGAAATGGAACCTACATTCTTCCTTCTTTTCAGTTATTTACTCACTTTATTATCCATCTGAAATTCTATCCCAAGATATTGAGAAAGAAATATGCGTGTAGATGCCAGTGTAGATGGACCAGCTCTTCAAGCTGATTTTTAAGTCTTTCACTTCATGATACTTGCAGTCTTCACAATACTGATGTCTTTGTACAAATTGTTCTTCTGGTTCTTCTTACTTCATTCTGTATCAGTTCATCCAAATTTTCCCAATTTTCTCTGAAATGAACCGCTTACCACTTTTTTTATTCATATATCCAAAATGACCAAGGTCATGACATCTTTCAATGATACTTTTTTCTTTTTTTAATATTGTATTTATCCAATTATATACAATAGTAGTTTCTGTCATTTTTGTAAGGTTTTGAATTTTACAATTTTCCCCCACCCTCCCTTCCCTCTCCCCACGCCACCCCCCACAAAAGGCAGTCTGATAATCTTTACATTGTTTCCATGCTATACATTGATCATCACTTTTTATAATACGAAATATTATGTCACATTCACGGGCAGTTCTGCTATAACATGATATGTATTCCCAGAAAGCACCTTACCATGCAAAACTGAGCAAAAAAATCACTGAGTTTATGGGGAAAATAGTATTGGATATACTGATCAAGAACCTTGTCAGTGACGTATTTTAAAAAAAGAAGGTAATAAAAATGGCAGCACAGTTATAAAGATGTTAAATGCTTAAGATGTGTATAAATACTGCAATCAATAGTGGTTTCCTTGGGCATCTGGTTGTGCTGTCCAAGCCCCAGACTTCAGGAGGAAACTGGGCAGACCTAGGGCTCCAGAGCACCATGCCATCGAGGAAGGGTATCTGGTGTTATAGTGAGGTGCTGGCTAGCACACAATAAATGTGTCTTCTTACTCTGGCAAAGATCCAAAGTCAGGGAAATGACATGAGAATAGTTGTAGCTTATGAATTATTGTGAAGTTTTCTGCATTCTTGATGTTTCTTGAGGAAAAGATGGGGGAAAAGCAAAGTAGAAATTCAAGTTAAGCTCAGAATGTTCCCTAGTATGTCAGTTATGTTGGAACAAATTCTCACTTTTGAAACATGTTATAGAACTGACTGTACATACCACAACTTGTCAGTCATTCTCCAACTGATGGAAACCTCTTCATTTTCCAATTTTTATTATCACAAAAAGAGCCATAAGTATTTTTGTATAACCTTAGGCAGAGTTTGTTTTGCTTGAGACTAATTCCTCCCTTAATCTAGTCTCCTTTTATTTCTCTCTTCTTCCTTTTTCCTGTTTTCCTATTGAGTGAAATCAGTTTCTGTTTCCAACTGTGTTTGTGTGTGTGTGTGTGTGTGTGTGTGTGTGTGTGTGTGTGTGTGTGTGTGAGAGAGAGAGAGAGAGAGAGAGAGAGAGAGAGAGAGAATGTGTGCATGTGTGCGTAGATGTGTGTGTGTGTGTTATTCCTTCCTTTAACCAGTTCAAATGAAAGTGAGTTTCAGGTGTCAACTGCTCCTTCCACCCCTTCCTCCTTTTTGTATAGATTTTTATTTAAGTACCCTGGTTACATAAGATAATTTCCCTTACCCTTTCTCTCCATTCATCTACTTTCATCCACTCCTGAAGTATAATTCCTCTTCCCTTTCCTTTCCTTTTTCCTTCTATCTAATTAGACTTTCTCTAAATTCAAGTGGACACTTAGATCATCTATCTGTCTTAGTATGTAAGTAGTTTAGCCCTGTTAAATCCCATATGATTGTTCATTCATAGTTACCTTTTTAATGTTTCTCTTTGCTACTGTAATTTGTACTTCAAAGTTTTACCTACATCTAGTTTTTTTTTTTTTTTTTGGCAAGGCAAATGGGGTTAAGTGACTTGCCCAAGGCCACACAGCTAGGTACTTATTAAGTGTCTGAGACCGGATTTGAACCCAGGTACTCCTGACTCCAGGGCCAGTGCTCTATCCACCGCACCACCTAGCCACCCCCTACATCTGGTCTTTTTTAAAAAATATTTTATTTCATTAAATATTTTCTAGTTACATGTAAAAAATCCAATAATCATTAAAAAAGAATTAGTTCAAAATTCTCTTCTTCTCTCCCTTCCTTTCTCTCTCCTTGAGAAGTCAAGCAATTTGTTATCAATTATACATATGAAGTCATGTAAAACTTATTTCCATATTGGTTATGTTGCAAGAAAGCAGAAAATAAATCAAGAAAAATAAAGATTAAAAAAAAAGGCTTCCCTCAATTAGTTTTTAGAGTCCATCAGTCTTCTCTCTGGAGTAGATAGCATCTTTTATCATGAGTTCTTTAGAATTTCCTTGGATCATTTTCTTGATTTTCTTTTTTTATTTTATTTATTTAACGGGGCGGCTAGGTGGTGCAGTGGACAGAGCACTGGCCCTGGAGTCAGGAGTACCTGAGTTCAAATCCGGCCTCAGACACTTCATAATTACCTAGCTGTGTGACCTTGGGCAAGCCACTTAACCCCGTTGCCTTGCAAAAAACTAAAAAAAAAAAATTAAGGCAACAAGGTTAAGTGACTTCCAAGATCACACAGCTAGGCAATTATGAAGTGTCTGAGACCAAATTTGAACTTAGGTCCCTCCTGACTCCAGGGCCTGTGCTCTATCTACTGTGCCACTTAGCTGGCCCTGATCATTTTCTTGATGGAATAGCTAAACGTCTTTCATAGTTGATCATCATTACAATATTGTTATAGTATGTGTACAATGTTCTCTGGTTTTCTTAGATTTTTCAGAAACCATCCTGCTTGTCATTTTTGTAACACAATAGTATTCCATCACAATCACGTGCCACAACTTGTTTGACCATTTCCTTGATTTCTAGTTCTTTGTCACTACAAAAGGAATTGCTCTAAATATTTCTTAACGTGTAGGTTCTTTTCCCTTTTTTGGATGCCTTTGGTTATAGATCAAGGGTTATGTACAGTCTGACTGCCCTTTGGCCGTAGTTTCCAGTTGTTCTCCAGTTCATAATTCTACCAACAATTCATTTAGTGTCCTAGTTTGTCCATGTCCTGTCCAGAATTTGTCATTATCCTTTTCTATCATCATTTTAATCACTACAATGGTTATCTCAGAGCTGTTTTAGTTTGTATTCCTCTAATTAATAGTGATTTGGAGCATTTTTATGTGATTATTGATAGTTTTGTTTTCTTCTGAAAACTACCCGATCACTTCCTTTGACAATTTATCAACTGAGAAATGGTTCTTATTTTTAAAAATTAGGAATATAAAATTTTTTTAGGTTTTTGCAAGGCAAATGGGGTTAAGTGGCTTGCCCAAGGCCACTCAGCTAGGTAATTATTAAGTATCTGAGACCAAATTTGAACCCAGGTACTCCTGACTCCAGGGCCAGTTCTTTATCCACTGCTCCACCTAGCTGCCCCAGAATATAAAAGTTTTTAAACAGCCATCTGTTCCCTTCCCATTCCCCAATAAAAGATGTCCTCAATACATGAACAACTTGTTCTCATAGATTATTGCTTTATTTTTATAAATTTTATAAATTTATCAGAGAAACTTGCTAAACAGTTTCCTCTAGTTTGCTGTTTTACTTCTAATTTTGATTGCATTAGTTTTATTTGTGCAGAAACTTTTAAATTTCATGTACTCAAATTATTCAATTTTACATCCTGTGATGCTTTCTATTCCTTAGTCATAGATCTGACAGGTACATTTTTCCATGTTCCCCTAATTTACTTTTAGTATTACCTTTTATATTTAAATCCCTAATCCATTTTGACCTTATATTGGTATATGATTTGAAATTTTTTTTGCTTCCTGGAGTATCATATTACATGTTCTCTGTTCCTTTACAGTGATGGCTTCTAAATTATATGTGTCCTGGCTGTGGCTCCTCAGTTTTGAAATTCTTCTTTTTTTAAGTTTTCTGACTGCTTGCAATATTTTTTTCTCTGTCCCCAAAGCTATAGATTGTAGCTATAATGTTTCTAGGAGTTTTTATTTTGGAGTGTGTTCCAGGAGAGATTCTTTCTGTTTCCTCATTGCCCTCTTGTCGTAAGAGGTCTGTAGAGTTTTTAGGATTCATCTTGCTGGAGAAGAGCCTTTAAGGGATTTGTAATCCACAAACTGTGCACACTGTGATCTCTTGCCTTTTCTGCCTTTACAGGCCAATTGTGGAACTGTGCAAGAGTGGACAGCTGTTGAAGATCACTTTTTTTTAACATCTACCTGTTCCCTTCTCATTCCCTAATCAAGAATGTCCTCAGTACATGTGCAGCTCATTCTCATTCATAGACCAACTCTGGATGACTGGAAGCTAGGTGGATAAATGTGTAGTGATTGCTTTCTCAGTTGTCTTTCTGGTAATAATAAGTGAGGGAAGGATATTTTCTAAGATTTTGGTGTCCTTTGCCCTCCTTTAGAAATAGGAGGCTCAAACCGTCACCTCTGTGGCAGCTAGCTCTGGCCTCTTCTTGGGAGCATTTAGTCCTGTCCTCTTCCTCTATCCCTGCTTCACAGAGTGTAATTTCCTACCCCTGGAACTCTGATCTGATGACTTCACTGTCCTTTATGGAAGAGACAGATTGTTTTAGGAATTTTTACAGGTCTTTGCCAATTTTTTTCATTATTTTACTAGGATGAAGGATGAAAATATCTTTTAGTTCAGCAAGTTTTTTATTAAGCTGAGTTATTTGGGCCTGGTAACATATATTGCAGATCAAAATACCAAATTTTCTATTCCCCTCCCCCACATTGTTCAATTAATTATTCCTGAATACCATTAGGAGGTAAGGGTTGCAGGAGAGTTCTGTTTATATACAGATTCATGGTGGGTCAGAACGGGATTAGCCTTTTCATTTTACAGTTGGATTCTTAAGAATGAAATCCAGGAATGAGAATTGGGAAGAATGAAAGAGCATATAGAGAATATTTCAGAAAGAGTCACTGGGGGTAGAGACAGATGCAGTTTATGATAAGCGTGTATGTATAGCCAGAAGGAATAGAGAAACTGGGAAACAAGAGACAGACAGGAGTCAAAAAGAAATGAGGTTATGTGGACATCCAGGCTAAAGCACAAAAATGCCTTGCCCTCAAAGAGCTTACCGGGGGCAGAAAGGAAGTGTTACAATATGGTAACAGATGAGTTAATTCTAAAGAGAGAGAGAGAGAGAGAGAGAGAAAGAGAAACAGATAGAATGAGGGAGAGACAGAAAGTGAGAATGAGGCAGAAAGAGAAAGACCAAAAGAATGAGAGAATTAGAGAGGCAGAGAGAGAGAGAGAGAGAGAGAGAGAGAGAGAGAGAGAGAGAGAGAGAGAGAGAGAGAGAGAGAGAGAGAGAGAAGGAGAGAGACAGAGAAAATGAGAGAGAGAGAAAGAAAGAATGAGAGTGAGTGAGACAGTAAGAATGAGGTACAGAATGAGAAAGAGATAGAATGAGAGGGAGAGGGAGGGAGGGAGAGAGAGAGAGAGAGAGAGAGAGAGAGAGAGAGAGAGAGAGAGAGAGAGAGAGATTGTGTTTACTACCGAGAGTGGAGAATAGGTTAGAAACATCATCTAGTAAAATGTATTTTATATTTTTATATACATTTTACACACTCATACACATGCATTTTTGATAACTACCTTTCATTATAAACGTTTTCTTTTGCTATGTTATGTATTTTTGGTTTCAATATTAAAGAAACCATGATTCTAAGAAGGAATCTGTAGGCTTCAGCACACTGCCTGCAAAAGATGGGCTGAGGTTTATGTCAGAGGCACCAACCAGGTGAAGCCCACCCTGCTCTAGTAGCTCCTAGGGTGTCCCTCCTATTCACGCTCTTAGAAAGTTTGCCCGATTTCAGAACCTCCATCTCCTTCTCTGTGATGTTCCCCAGTTGCTCTTTGTACAGCTAGGTCTTAATGAATGCAAATCTAGAATCTCCTAAAGTGGTCCCATGAGTTAGAATTTCTACTGTTTGGAGTTATAATGATGTAAAATGTGATCATGATTCTAGCCCAGTAGCAATGTGCCCCATGAATTCAAAGAATGGAACCTTTTTTAGGGAATCCTTATCTGCATTCTTGGGGCCTAAGACCATCAGGCCCAGTTTTCCACCCTTATCCACAGGACAGCCCTTCAGCTGAGTGAACATCACTGTAGTCTTTCTCATCAATATTCCTTTCCTCTAGTCATGGAGTCAGTTGGTTGCAGATACAGTATTCAAACCCAGCACATCATTACTTAATGATTAAGTGGTGCACTTTTGAACACTTTGTGGTAGAGTCCTGGTTAGAAGAACACCAGGAGCAGACTGGCCTTTCCCCCTGAGCTGGTGAGGGCAATTAGACAGCTAACAGTAACCAGGGCAAGGCTTCGTTTGTGACTCCTTCCCCTTTATCTTCTCCTTTTTGACAGAGAGAGCTTGCTAATGGATTCATTCTCCCTCTGTCTCTTTCTCTCCCAGAGGGTGATTTTCAACATTGTTAACTTCAGCAAGACCAAGAGTCTTTACAGAGATGGGATGACCCCAATGGTGAAGTCTACCAGCCGCCCCAAATGGTGAGTTTCATGTTGATCTGTCTCTTCTTGGTCCACCCTTTGGGGAAAGGCCCTCAATTCTATCTCTGTCATGTTACTGGCATTCTGGTTTTTCCTCTCTTGGTTTTTGGGGTGGGCACTGTCTGCATTTGTACGGAGGACATGGTCTGTACCTCTCAGCACTTGCTGCTTGTAGATTTTATTTGCCACAGGTTTGTTTGCAGAGCTCATAAGCCCCACATGTTGGTAAATTTTCTATTCAGTCACCTCATTTCTTCCCCTAAGGAGGAATAACAGCTATTACTAAGAGATGAATGGAAACTGTAATTGAAGAAAAGGGACCTGGCTGGGAAATGCACTATCATCACCCTCAGATTGGGTGTGCATATTGGCAAGGATGATTCCTCCCCCTGCAGTGACAGGGTTCAGTGGCTGTTGACTTTGGGGAGTATGAGGAAGTGCTGGGAAAAGAGTGATGAGATGGTGGCTGCACAGATTCCAGGTCTTGGGAGATGTCAAAATAGGAGGTCCAATGGACTTTGGTGGTCTTCTGAGTGGGCTTATATTTCTGTTTGTTCATCTACTTCAGAGGAAAAGGCCATGGGCATGGAGGGAAATTCTAGCCAGTGACTTGGAGCAGTGGAATGAGGCTTCAGGATAAAGAGCTGGGCATGGGAGAAATCATTGAGAGCCAACCTGGGAGGGATGAGACATAGTGGACCTGGACCCCTTTCTTCTGTGGGGGTTCTTGGAGGAGCTGTCCAATCAAAGGCAGAGGGAGCTTATTTGGGGTTTGGATTTCTGTTTGGTATCTTGGGGTTTTCAGAGAATCCTTCACTTGGGTAAGGTTTTCCATTTGCTCATCTAAGCTGATTATTTTTCTTGCTGTTCTTTCCTCCAGTGCAACTTAGATAGATTCTGAATGAGGAGGGTGGACTAGGCTAACTCTCAAGTTGCTGTCCTGTGACCGGGGAAGTGCTGTGATCTAGCAAGGTCCCACAAGTAATGGGATCGTGTTGTTTGTCCTTCATTCTCAAAGAATACCATGACATCAGGGAGGTGATATTGCGATAAGCATTAAGTACTGAATTTGAGTGAGGGGAGACTGTGTTAAGTCACCAACCTCACTTTCTCTTCTGGAGCCATCTGGGTCCAGTAGCCAGATATGAATCAGCACCACTGGAGATGGCCCTGGATGGGAGGCAATCAGGGTTAAGCAACTTGCCCAAGATCACACAGCTAGTAAGTTCAGATTTGAACCTAGGTCCTCTTGACTCCAGAGCCAATGCTCTGTCTACTGCACCACCTAGCCTGGAAGTGATCTTTTTTTTTTAAAAAGATTTTATTTGAGTTTTACAATTTTTCCCTTAATCTTACTCCCCCACCCCAGAAGGCAGTTTGTCAATTTTTACATTGTTTTCATGGAATACATTGATCCAAATTGAATGTGATGAAAGAGAAATCATATACTTAAGGAAGAAACATAAAGTAAAAGAGATAGCAAGATCAGACAATAAGATATCAGTTTTTTTCCTAAATTAAAGGTAATAGTCCTTGGACTTTGTTCAAACCCACAGTTTGTTCTCTGGATATAGATGGTATTCTCCATTGCAGACAGCCCGAAATTGTCCCTGATTGTTGCACTGATGGAATGAGCAAGTCCATCAAGGTTGAAAACTGGAAGTGATCTTAGAGCTCCTTTTCTCCAATAAACTCATTTTCCAAAAGAACAATCTGAGATTGAAACAGGTGAAATGACTGGGCCAGGGTCACACACCTATGAAGTGCCATCAATGAGATTCACACCTCAGTCTTGTCAATTCCGAGTTCAGTACTGTCCACTGTTAACTGGCAGGGCCAGGACTGAAGAATCAGTCCCTGTGTACCCACATGCAGCACCAGAGTCAAGGGAGCCCCTCGACTACCTCAATTGAACTTCTAGGGCAGAGGGTCTTTGTTTGGAGAATGTTTTAAGGTTAGAGAGTAGAATGGAGGAAGTGGAGTGGGGAGAGTCAAATTAACTTTCTTAGGATCACACAGAAAGGACATGTCTCAGAGCTTAAGGGAGGGGATGGGTGAGAAGGAAGGGAGAACACCTACCCTCCACATACACATACAATAAACTTAAATGCATACACACATGTATATGTTCCTAATGTGTCTATTTACATACACATATGACATGTGTCTACATATAAAAATGCACTGTGTCCCTGGGGACAGATATCCTTGATTTATGCTTAGGATCCTGGTGGCTGTTAACAATTTATTTGCTCACTTTAAAGGTAGAACATGATTCTGGATGTTTTATGTTTGAAAATACCAAGCATCAATTATTAAAGCACTGGTGTAAAATCTACACTATTTTCCTAAGCAAATGCCTTTTTGGACAGAGCCTCAAGACTTCAGTGAGACTCTAGAAAAGCAGTGCCCTAGGCAAAGCTAGAACAGACATCTCTCTGGGGACACACTCCCTTGCAACTTGTGACAGGCTCCTCCAGGAGGCTGCATTTCTCAGCCTCAATTTTTTTCATCTGTACAATGGGGATAACAGCTCTTATCTTCTAGGCTTGTTGGGAGGATCAAGTGAGATCATATTTGTAAAGTGCTTGGTAAAGTTGAGCAGACTGCCCTACCAGTTAATAATTAGCATCTCTGCCTTAGTAACACTTGCTAAGATTAGGAGGTCCTCAGCCTGGTTTTCTCTACCTCTGGTGTGCTGATGTTACTTCCAGGGGACTCTCAACATGTCCTGGTGACACTGGAGCCTACCAGGGTAGAGAGCGCACAGGATTTAGGTGATGCACCAAGTCCTTCCATGGTCACTATCTTCTGTGAGGCCTTGGACAGTCCACTCAGCTGTGAATTGGGCCTCCATTGACTTAATTTCCTCCTCTGTAGAATGAAGGAATTGGTTTCTAGATCTTAATCTACCCTCCTAGTCCATTAAGCTGGTCACAGTACTAAACCTCCCCCCACCACCACCATGGAGAAGGGGCCTGCCACATGACATAGAACACTAGCTTGAGTCAGGAAAACCTGAGTTCAATCCCACTTTCAGTTTCCACCTCTGAAAATAAGGTTGATGATAGCTTCTACCTGCCTGGATTGTTGGGGGTATCAAACAAGATAATCTCTAAAGCTTTCCAAACTTGAAAGTGCTAATGAAATGCTAGCTGTTATTGTATATATCTCCTTTTATCAAAACTATCAGTGAGTCTGTCAGCAAGCATTTATTGAGCACTTGCTGTCTCCCAGGCACTATGAGAAGTACTGGCAATACAAATGCAAGCAAGAACAAGAAGTTCTTACCTTCCTAGAGCTTCTGTTGGAATGGGGAAGACAGAACATCCAAGGAAGCTACAGTGGGGGAAAGGAAGCATACGAATCAGGGCTTGAGGGAGGAGACTACAAGAGATCCCCAGTCCAGGCCCCTCTTGGGAGGACCCTCCACCCAGAGCCCCTGGACAGAGGGAGCTAGGTTTTGACTCTTCCAAGATGGTGGACAAGCCAGATGATGCATGGGTTCAGAACAGAGGTTCCTGAGAGAAACCAAATTTCTTGGCAGAGCCAAGGAGATGGAATAAATGGGGAAGCTTGGAATGCCCAGCCTCAGCTGGCTGCCAGAACTACCCTGTCAATATGAACATCCATGTTCCCAGGCAGTGCATGTGGCTGCCTAGTGGCCCCTCAGTCCCTTTCCTGGAATGGTGGAGAAACTCCAGCTCACTGCTGGGAAGGACTCCAGACCCACAAAGCCACTCCAGGTACCTCTCCAGCTACATGGAGCCACCTCTTTGTCATGTCCAAAACACAAACTCTTCACACACTGAGCCTTCAGGCCATGAGGCACATTCTTCATTCCACCACATACCTTGTAAGACTTGTAAGTCACTGGAGCCCAGACTTGGTACAATGGTTTTCCCTGGGCCTGGTTTGCCTGCTATCATCCACCTTTGACTGTGAATTCCTTGAAGATAGAGAATGTCTTCTGATTTTCATTATATCCCCAGCACTTAGCATAGTGCCTAATTCGTGTTAAATATGTGATAAATGCTCACTGGCTGACTAATTGAAAATATTTGGGGTTGAAGACCTTGTGGGCTCTCTAAGTTGATTGTCCTTAGAGGAAACTGAGGCCCATAGAAAAGAATCACTCCCAAGGACACACAATTCAGTAAAAGGTAGAAGAGGAGAGAGAGAGAGAGAGAGAGAGAGAGAAAACATTTGAGATTTGCAAAGGACGTTATACATCCATTCATAGTTAATCCTCACACTAGCCTTGAGAAGTAGCTGCTATCCTCATTTTACAGTGGAGATTTTGATGACTTATCCAGAGCCACACAAAGAGGACAGAAGGTTGGAAGGAACTATTCAAACCTGGATTTTTAGCTTTGTGTAGATATAGTGAGAAAAGCTCGAGGCTTAGAATCATAGGAACTCTCCAGTCCCTACCTTATAATCCCCCTTTCTAGATCCCTGTCTCCTCTGGTCTCAAGTCAGAGGATTTGCCCAAATGACTTCTGAATGCCTCTGGGTCTCTGACCCTCTGTGTGATCTTGGGTTAGTGCTCTTTCATCTCTGGGCTTCAGTTTCTTCATCTATAAAATTAAGGATTGACACTAGATGACCTCTGAAGGTCCTTCTTTCTCTATATTCATGATCTCATGTATGACCTTGGATAAGTGACCTCTCATTTCTAGGTCTTAGTTTTCTCAGATGTAAAATTAAGGAGATGGGTGAGATGAGTTCTGGCAGTCTTCTCACTCTAGATCTGGGTTTCATGGAACTATTCCTTTCCCTGATGCCCATCTCAGATCCTCTGCATCTTATCTGGGGTGTTCTCAAGGGTTATTGGGTACTAACTTCTTTCTGGAGGTGAAATTTCTCCTTACCTAGATTGGTCCTCCAGCAGCCTAAGTCACCAGGTCACTCCTGGATCTCGATTCAAAGCTGTCCATCCTAGGAGGAAGCCCGTGGTAGGTGGATGGATGGGAGGTGAGGTAGAGCTTAGCGCTTAGCCACAGAAGAAGCTCTCCTTGTTTGTGGCCTCATTCTTTGGAAGCACTAGAAAGTTACCTTTACATGTAAATTGGAGATCTAAAAATAGCTACTAAATCTGTTGGCTGCTAACAATAGCTCCCAAATCACACAAATGGTGTTCTCTACCTAATGGCACCACCTGCTGTCCCGAGGTGGGCTCCAAGAGGAGGTTCTGGGGAACAGTGCTCCCCCAAGGGGAGAGAGGCAAGTTCACACTAGAAGGAGGTGTATGCATGACTTCAGTAGCTTCCAGGCTGACTTCAGGTGTGGGGAAGGGGAGCACAGCACTGGCTTTGACATCAAGGAGGAAGTTCCCTGGGGTATGCCAGCAAGAGAGGCTTAGTTTTAGGAAAATGCCATTACTGATTGCATGGGTGCCTGGAAGAGAAGGTGGGCCACTCCAGCAGAAAATAATAAGGGATGACAGACACACAGATGGGAAGGCAGAGAGATCAACAGGCTGTATCAATTCTTTGGGATGGCAGAGGGAACCCCAAAAAAGCCTCCAGAGCCTTAAGGACAGCATATGGATGGATAAAAGGTCCCAAGGAGGGGAATGGGAGGGCAGAGGAGGCACTGCTTAGATTCTGTTCTTTTTTCAAAGTATCCCTTCAAGAGTCTTGAAGGGGAGGATACTTTCTCTGCTTGAACTCACAGGCCTTGAGGGGTTAAAAGGTAGAGGGTCCCAACTCCCTGTGGAGTATTCCCAATCTGAGAAGGAAGGAAAGATACCCTCCCCTATGCCAGGAGGATCAGACATGCAGCAGTTAAGTGTTGGGTCTTAGTGCTACAATCTCTGTGACCCCAAGTGTCCATGTAATAATGAAGGTGATCGTGATGATGGTGATAAAATAGAAGAAAAGGGAAAAGAATTCAGCAAAGTATAAGAGGAAGAAGAAAAAGATGAAAATGAAAAATAAAAAATGGAGGCCATGCTGTTGGCCACCTACAGGAAAAAACTAAACCAAATCAAATTTCATAACAATTAGAGCCACCCCAAATTGGAATGAATCCTATTGGGAATTAGTTAAGAGTCTCATCATAAGAGCCTTTGGGTGAAGACTGGTTAGACATTTACTGTAGGAAGTGTTTTAGTGATGAATTCTGTTAGTAGGGCAGAACATCTAGACACTCTTGAAGGTCCCTTCCAGTGGGAGATGCTGGGATTCTGGTGACCATTTGGCTTCTGTCTCAGCTACCTAGCACCATCAAGTAAGAAGATAGCTGGGAAGTGTCTTGGAACCCCTGGAGTAGAGTAGAAATCTTATCATCCTTTTGGTCCTGGTGGTTGGTGCCCTCTGCTGAAGCATTCCAGAGGATGACCTGCTCGTTCCTGTCCTAGACATAGCCCAGACCCACTTCATGGTCACTGGTCAGGCTGCCATCCACGAGGACATCCATCTAATGTATGCTCATTGGCAGTTTCCTATCTTTAACCTCCTCACCCCATAGATGTGTAAAGCCACCTTCTGTGAAGGGGCCATAGACATGTTCTTTGATATGTGGAATGGAATTTCCATAGCTGTGTTTGGCTCTTGTGAAGCTCCCTGGGATGGTGAGATCAAGAACAGCCCCCAAGTTGGTCCTCCCTCTGCCTGAAGACCTTTCCTGAGGGTGAACCACTCCCTCCAGAGTCAGCCCATTCCACTATTAGGTAAGTCTTATTACTAGGAAGTGATTATTTCCCCCGACCTCAAGTATAAATTTGCCACTTTGCAACTTCTAGTCATTGCTCCTTGTGTTACTGATCAGAGAAGAGATTCAACAGGTCCACAGGGAGGAAAGACATATTTAGCAAACCCATCATCTGTGTTGGTCTCAACTCAGGTTTCTATCCACTTCCCTTCTAAGTCATTGAATAAAGTAAAGGGATCAAGATTCTTATTAGCCTCTGGTGACCCAGGATAGCATCTTTCCTTGTACTAGAGTGACCTAAAAAGCCACCTCCTTGGATGGGAAGCAAAGCCAGGGAGGCTTTGGGTAATATCCCAATGGAGCCAGTGTCGGCCTTGGAGTCTGAAACCTGAGCCTCTATTGCTAACTCTACTTGGATTAGCTGTATGATTTTAGCAACAACTCCTTCTGTCTTTGAGCTTCAATGCTCCATCTGTGAAATGAGGATAATAACTCTGGAAGTAAAGTCAAGACATCTCACCTCTATGCTTGGTTCATGCTTCATTTTATATTTAAGATTCCCAGCAGGGACTCGGGGCAGGCAGGGTAAGCAGCCTCCTTGGGAGCAGCACTTCAAGGGCAGAAATAAAAAAACTTTTAAAAATAGATTCCCCTTTTCCCTCCTCCCAGACTCCCCTGGACTTGTACCTCTTCTTAATGAGGTAGGCTATGGCATCTTAGATCAGGGGCTGTCTTCCTGGACCTCATCTGAGCTTTGCTAATGTGCCTTGAACTTTGAAACTTATGTGGTGTTCTTAGCAAGTAGTGTCCCTTTCTAGCCTCAGTTCCTCATCTGGGGAATGGGTACACTCCTTCCTGCTTTGTGTATATCATTAGGTTGTTGTGAGGCTCTGTAAGAAGATGATCTTGGAGAGATTTTTGAGATGTTTGTAATGTGATTGGTCTCAAGCATGCTCCATTAGAGAGGAGAAGCATGGCATGGTACACAGAGGACTGACCTTGGAATCAGGAAGAACTAGGTGACAGTGGGCAAGTTTAAACCACATTTTGTCTCTTCTATAAAATGGGGGTTATGATAATATAATAATGGTGTGACTTTGCAAACTTCAAAGTGCTTTGGAACTGCCACTCTCTCTTAGGGTTCATGGTCTTCTCTGATGTCCCATTCCAGCATGGATATGACTCTGGACTCCCAAAGGCTGTAAGCTCTGCCTAGATGTAAGCTCTGCCAAGTCCAGGGTGTGAAAGACCCTGAACCCAGGCTTAGAGGTGGATAATGTGGCCCTTGTCTGAGCCCCAGCTTGACTCTATGCCAAGAGTTTCCTTAATTGTTGCAAGTGAGAGTTGGAGGAGACCCCCATCAACCTCAAGAACAACCCATCCACAAGTCTCTCATCACAGCCCACCTGACAAGTAGTGGTCCAGTGTGTGTGGGAGACCCCCAAGGAGGACGATCCTTCCATTCTAGGTTGGCTATCATTGTTGAGAAGTTGTTCATTTGTCTTTCCTGATATCAAACCTATATTTACCTCTGCAATTTCCTCCTTTTGCTTCTAGTTCTGTCCCCTTCCATATAACAGTCACTGAAGACAGTCCTGAGCCTCTTCTTCTCCAGGCTAAACATTGCCAGGAACATCCTTCTTATGGGACATATATTCAAGGCCTCCTCAGGGAGATCTGATTTTTTTTGTTTAAAGAAATCCAGGAATGTTATCACTAGGTTTCTGCAGGTGCTGTGATCTGCGCTAGTGGAAAGACCAGCCTGCTAAAAGAATCATGGAGTCCTGATGTATTGAAAAATGTGAGGAACAAACAGAAGCCAGATGTAGGGAGGCTCAATGCAGCCAACAGTCTTTGGGAATTTTTTTTAATCAAAGAACAATGAATTGAAGATTCTTATGAATGTATTCAGTAGCCAGAGGAAATCCCATTCTTCTCTTTCTACATCCAAGGACATGAACATGGGTCATGTTTTCAACAGTTAAAGTAAGAAAATGCATACTGAGGAAAGATCAGTGATATGAGGAATAAGAGGAACCATTATGTACTTTACAGTGTCTTCTCAGAGCCTGTGGCCTTAGAGACATTGTCAGCACCTTAATGTCGGAGTCAGGAAAGGGAATTTGTTGGGAGCCAGGAATTCCAAGAGATAGCGGGGAGGAGAGAACACATTCCAAGACAAGGAAAGTATGAAAGTAGGAAATACTGTAATAAATCCAGAAGTTGCCAAGTAGGCCAGTGGAATGCAGGGGGCTCATTGCTAAAAAGAGCAATGACCCAGGAGCTTTTGAAGGCTTTGGAGGCCAAGATGAGGCAATCACATTACTCTGGAGGCATTGGGGAGAACCTGGAACTTTCAAAAGAATGACCTCATCAAGTTTCCTCTGTAGGAAGATGTCATTGACTGATTTGGGGGAATCAACTGAAGTAAAAACAAGAATCCCGATTAGTAGCAGTCTAGGAAAGGGCTGTTGAGTCCATTCTCTACATCATGTGAGTAGAGGTATGTGTAAGAGGTACTCCAAGAAGTACTATGGGAGTATATACAATGGGATTTTGTGAATCACTGGACACTAGAGATTGAGAGAGGGAGGGGGAGAGAGAGACAGATAGACAGAGTGGGGAGAGGGAGGGAGGGAGGGAGGGAGGGAGGGAGAGAGAGAGAGAGAGAGAGAGAGAGAGAGAAGAGAGAGGAAGGGAGGGAGAGAGAGAGGGAGAAGAGGAGAGAGAAAAGAAGAAGCAGAAGGAGGAGGAAGGGGGGAAGAGGAGGAAGAGGAGAGAGAGAAAGAACCAGAGACAGAGAGAGAAGGGGAGAAAAAGAGAGACAGAGACACAGAGACACAGAGAGAAATTGAGGGTGACTCTGAGGTTCTAAACCTTGGCACAAGATGGTTATTGTCCTTGACAGAAATGAGAAAGATTTGGGGAGACATTGGTTCAGGGGGAAAGATTTTTTAAAATTAAATTTTATTTTCAAATGACTATCCACCTTCTTTCCTTCTTACCCTCACAACCCTACCCCTAACCCGATTGATAAAGCAAAAAAAAAAAAAAAAAACCAAAGTCCTTTATATTCAAGTGAAAAAAATTCCTCAAATGGTCATGTCAAAAAAGCTTTGTTTCAGTCTGCACTTTGAGTCTATCATCTCTCTAACAGGAAGTGAGTAGCGTGGTACATAATACTTCCTTTGGATATTGGAATTGGTCATTTGTTGAGTTCCCGTTTTTCAGAGTTTTTTGTCTTTGTGATGTTGTTACTATAAAAATTGTTTTTCTTCTGCTCATTTTACTTTGCATCAGTTTGTACAAATCTTCCCAGGTTTCTCTGAAACCATTCCCTACATTTGTAGTACAACGATATTCCATTGCATTCATATACCACAACTTGTTCAGTCATTCCCTTATTGATGGATATCCCCTCAATTTCTAATTCTTTGCCACCACAAAAAGACCTGTTGTCATATTTTTGTACATTTGGTTCTTTTCTTCTTTCTTTGATCTCTTTGGGAATTATGTATAGTAGTGGTATCATCACTCTGTTGAACAGTATTTAGGGAAATAGTTCCAAATTGCTTTCCAGAATGTCTGGTACCACTTTGGAGGTCTACCAGCAGGGCATTCATGTACCTCTTTTCCACTAGCTAGTCCCTCCAGCATCTGGCATTTTCTTTTCTTGATAACTTTGCCAATCTGAGGGTGTGATGTGGAACCTCAGGGTGTTTTTTTTTAATTTATTTGTTTTTATTCTCATTTTGTACAAATTTTTTTTTACATTAATAAAATATACTTGTTTACAAGTAAACAAAATACCCCCCCCCATGAATATAGATAGACTTGCTTGGGCGAAAAAATAAAGGGGAGAGAAAAAAAATTAAAATTAAAAAGAATAATAGTAATAATTGTAGGTATGGCCAGGTGGCGCAATGGATGAAGCACCAGCTCTGGAGCCACGAGCACCCGAGTCCATATCCAGCCTCGTATATCCAGCCTTCTGGTATATTGTATTCCAAGCCCTATGAGCTTCCAGTGTAGTTGCTGCTAAGTCCTGTGTGATCCTGACTGCAGCTCCACGATATTTGAACTGTGTCCTTCTGGCTGCTTGTAATATTTTCTCTTTGACTTGGGAGTTCTGGAACTTGGCTATAATATTCCTGGGGGTTGGTTTTTTGGGATCTCTTTCTCGGGGGGATCAGTGGATTCTCTCCATTTCTATTTTGCCCTCTGCTTCTAGAATATCAGGGCAATTTTCCTGTAGTAATCACCCAGCCATGTGACATGCAAGCCACCAGATCCCAACTGCCCTGTAAAAACCAAAAAGAAGAAAAAAAAAGACCCAAAATAAAATAAAATAGTAATAATAGTAGGGGTGGCAGACAGAGCATTGGCCCTTGAGCCAGGAGCACCTGAGTCCGAATCCGGCCCCAGACACCCAAAGATCACCCTGCTATGTGGCCCCAGGCAGGCCACCCAGCCCCACTTGCCCTGCACCCTCCCCCAAATAATAATAGCAAAAAATGTGCTTCAGTCTTTGTTCCAACACCATCAACTCTGTCGTGGGTGGATTATATTCTTTATAATAAGTCCATCACAAAAGTTACTTCCATATTTTTCCAACGTTGCCATTGCTGATCGCAACTCCCTTCTTTCTTATTTCTCCTCTACCATGTACTCTATTTTCTCTCTCCTTTCACTCTGACTCTGTTGTAGGGTCGCTGAGTGGCGCAGCAGACAGATCCCTGGTCCTGGGGCCAAGAAGCCCTGAGCCCCCATACCACCCCTTAGGCCCAAAATCCACCTGGCCCTATGGTCCTGGGCAGGTCATCCAATCCCAGCCCCTTGCAAGAAGTAAAAAAGAAAATGTGTTATATCTGACCACTGTCCCCCCATGGTCCATCCTCTCCTCCTTTATTCACATCCCCACCCCTTCCCCCTGCTCCCTGCTCCTTCTTACTCCAGATGTCTATACCCCATTGAGTATATTTGCTGTTTCCTCTCCTAGCCATCTCTTATGAGAGCAAAGGTTCCCTCATTCCCCCTTGCCTCCCCCCTTCCATATCATTGCAATAGCTCATTGTAATAAAAAAATCTTATTATGTGAAATATCTTGAACTATTCCCCTTCTCCTTTTTCTTTCTCCCATTCCATTTCCCTTTTTTTCCCTATTGACTCCATTTTTACACCATATTTTATCTTTGAATTCAGCTTTCTCCTGTGCTTCAACTATAAAAGCTCCCTCTACCTGCTCTATTAACTGAGATGGTTCATATGAATATTATCCATATCATTTTTCTATACATGCAGTTCATCCTCATTAAGTCCCTCATATTTCCCCCCTCTCCTCCAATCTCCTTGCTTCACCTGAGTCCTGTATCTGAAGATCAAACCTTCTGTTCAGCTCTGGCCATTCCAAAAGGAACCTTTGAAATTCCCCTGGTTCATTGAAAGTCCATCTTTTTCCCTGGAAGAGGACATTCAGCCTTGCTGGGTAGTTCATTCTTGGCTGCATTCTAAGCTCTTTTGCCTTCTGGTATATTGTATTCCAAGCCCTACGAGCTCCCAGTGTAGCTGCTGCTAAGTCCTGTGTGATCCTGACTGCAGCTCCACGATATTTGAACTGTGTCCTTCTGGCTGCTTGTAATATTTTCTCTTTGACTTGGGAGTTCTGGAACTTGGCTATAATATTCCTAGGGGTTGGTTTTTGGGGATCTCTTTCTCGGGGGGATCGGTGGATTCTATCCATTTCTATTTTGCCCTCTGCTTCTAGAATATCAGGGCAATTTTCCTGTAGTAATTCTTTGAAAATGATGTCAAGGCTCTTTTCCTGATCATGACTTTCAGGTATTCCAATAATTTTCAAATTATCTTTCCTAAGTCTGTTTTCCATATCAGTTGTTTTTCCAATGAGATAGTTCACATTTTCTTCTAATTTTTCATTTTTTTGGTTTTGAAGTATTGCTTCCAGATTTCTGTTAAATTCATCAGTCTCCCTGAGTTCTATTCTTTGTCTGAAGGATTTGTTCTCCTCAGAGAGTTTTCTTATCTCTTTTTCCATCTGGCCAATTTTGCTTTTTAAAGCATTCTTCTCCTCAATAACTTTTTGAACTGTTTTATCCATTTGACCTAAGCTGGTTTTTAGCATGCTAATTTTCTTCAGCATTTTTTTGGATTTCCTTGACTAGGCTGCTGACTTCATTTTCATGTTTTTCCCATATCTCTCTCCTTTCTTTTCCCAGTTTTTCTTCCAACTCCCTCATTTGATTTTCAAAGTCTTTTTTGAGCTCTATTATAGCCTGAGCCCAATTTCTGTTTTTCTTGGAGTCTTTAGATGCAGGAGCTTGTGCTTCCTCATCTTCAGACTGAGTATTTTGATCCTTCTTGGGCTCATTTGCAAAATATTTCTCAATAGTCTTCCTCTTGTTTCTTTGCTTGTTCATTTTCCCAGCCTAAGCCTGTTTTTTTGGGGTGCTTCCTGAGCTTTTGTGACACTCCCACAAGGGTCTCAGTGTGTGAGGTTCTGTCCTCCCTCCTGGTCTGTGAATGACCATAAGCGCCCCCCTCTGCCACAGGGCTGAGGTGGGGGGGCCCTGCTGTTCTATGGGGGGGCGTAGACTGGGATCAGGATCTGAATGTGGTCAGAGCTCCAGAGTCCTGTTCCAGGGGCAGAGGACAGAGCTCTGCAGTCTCTCTCTCTTCACTCCCCTCCCTCAGCTCAATAATGGGCTCATGCCCTGGGGGCTCCTGCTTACCGGCTCTGCCTGCTTCTGTTTCCGGATCTGGGCTGAGGAAAGACCACCTGCTTGCTGTGTGCCCTGAGGGCTGGGCTCCATGCGCTCGCTCTGGCAGAGGTCCCCCACTGTTCCCCGACTTTGTGCCAGGTGCTTCCCGGGGTGTAATTCAGGAGACTCCCCCACTGCTGTGAGCCGAGACTCCCAGTGCCCTGGGGCTGCCTCCGGGAGGCTGAAGTTCTTTCGCTCTGGTGGGCCACCCCTCTGGCAGGCCGCCCCTCTGACTCCAGGGAGCAGAGCCTTTCTGCTCTTTTCCAGGTTACCTTGAGAAAGAGAACTGCCTTACTTGGGTCCCTTTGTGGGTTCTGTCTCTGGAAAGTTTAGTTAGAGTCCTTAGCTGATGAATTTTATCAGAGAGCTCCTAAGACTTGATCCCTTCATGTCGCCATCTTGGCTCTGCCCCCCTCAGGGTGGTTTTAATGTGCATTTCTCTGATTATTAGTCCTATAAGCAGCCATATGATTGGATCCAGCAGACAGTGATGATATAGGGTAAGAGGTCAAGAGAAGGCTGAGGTCTGGATATGCAAGGAGTTATTATACTCCCAAGAATAAGAAAGTTTAATCAAATGAGAAGAGGGTTCAGGACAGTCTTGTTTAGGGGGTATGAGATGACTAATGATCCAACAAAAGGAAATAAGAAACAGTGCCCAGGTAGGTAGGAGAAAAACAACAACAAATGGAAATTTTACACACACACACACACACACACACACACACACACACACAGAGCTTGCAAAGTATTTTACATCTATTATTTCATTTGATCAGCTTTTCTTTGTCTCCATTTTCTTGTTTTCCCTGATCTTAGCCCAGCTCCCCCAACTCTCAGTTGTCAAGTATTCTGTAAAGCTTAGAAATCTATCAGGACTCAGGTATTTTTCTTCTTGTCATCCTTACTCTTGTGATTAGGCATCTGGCCCAAGAACAGCAGCCAGGAAGTTTCCTAGGACTTATTTTTCTGTGATAAATGAGGTCAGGATAGAAGAGGACATTGAGAATTAAGGATGAACAATGACCAAGGGGAAGGAGTCTCTCCCCATGGAAACTGTCTGCAGGGCGAGGGCTTCTGTGTTCTTTGTACACAGACTTAGAGGGCTCTGACCAGCATTTGGAGCTCAGGGTCAGGTATCTGGGCTGAAGGGCTCATTGATGATTGGGATGTGCTTGAAGGGCTGTTGGAATTCCCTGTATAGTGGTACCATTGCCACCCAACAGCACCTATTGTCCCAAGGTAGATGAGTTGTCTTCGGAGATGACATGATTCTCTTTGGGCAAAGACCCAGGAACCACCTATGTGGGATATTCTGGAGTAGATTCTTGTTCGGGTCTAGACTGGATAGATGCCAACTTTGAGAATCACTCTTTTTCTATAGAACTTCTGAAATCCCTTTCAATGCCAAGGTTCCTGGCCTCTGTTGTACCCTAAATTCTCTGTCCCTCCAAGGGACTGAGATCCTGAAGGTGTTTTATGGAAAATTCTGAGCTCATTAGGAGCCATCTCATGGAACAGTGCAATTATTTAGAAAGCATCATAGATCAGGGGTGAGGGGGCCTAAATTCCAGTTTTAATTTTGTCCCAAATTTTACGGTCAACATATAGGTGATGTGCACAGTACAATCAAATGGTTATTTATTAAATATCTACTAAGTACAGTGACATGTCAATTTATAATCCTGCCCATATTTGAGACTGAGATCCAGTGTCTTTTCCTCCATGAAGCCTCCCAGATCTCTCTAGGTTGAGTACAATCTATGTGGTCATCAGAAGAACATTTTAGATAGTTTAGACCATGTTTTGGAGCCATTTGTTATATATCCCCTACTTTTAGGTAGATTGAGAGCTCTTCAGTGGGAGGGACTGTGATCCATCCAGTCTTTCAGCCCTGAAAACAAGACCTTTATCACAGTAGACATTGAATAAATAAATATTGAATTATATTAATATCATCACCTGAGTCATTGAGAAGACCTTTGACTCTTTCCATGCTCTGTGTGGCTGGGGAAATGTACCTGATCCTGGTTGATTCTTCAAGGTAGAGCTGGTGCCTTCCTACTGTTTCTTGCTTCTAGTCTCTTCCATCAGCAGATTTTCTTCGTTTCCAGGCTGACAAGCAACGTTTACTTGGCACCAATTCCTCCTCTCTCCTGCAGCCTGGCATCTACCCAGTAAATCAACTGGCTCTCAGGCAAAGGAACTCTGAAGGGATGCTGTGGTCTGCCCTCTCTACTTGTAGACAGCTGTGAGGTCAGCATCTGTTCCTGGGCTGCTGAACTGCATAGGCCATAATTGCCATAGAATCAGCTCAAGTGGCCCGAGGGGTTTGGATCCCAAGCTGGATCCACTGTGGAGAGTGGATGACCAGTTGCAGGCAGGTTGCAAGGAATGGAATTGTTATCATACTGTATCTCATAGAGTTTATAGATATTATAACCTCAATTTAATTAACTTTATCATTGGTAATGCAATATGTCAATATTTATATATTATAAAGTAACAATATTGTGTACATGATTTTTTTTTGATAAAAGAATTGGCCCTGGACTTATGAGTTCACTTGTTTAGGGAATTGCCTGGTGATAAAATGTCTTCTATGAGTGAAGACTGGCACTTTCTCTTCACCTTGGATATTATTTTTCTAAAGGATAAGTGCAAGCTTTCTATGCCATGAAAATGAGGAGTGTCAGAATATTCCTCTGGTACCTTGGCCTTGTCAAGGCACCAATATGAAGGTGAACCAAGAACCACAGGATGAGATGGTATGAGTGGAGACTGCCTATCTCCTTGAGCTCACAGATCCATCCAACATAAACTCCCCCATTGCATTTAAAGTTGGTCCCATTCTGGCCCCTTCCCATCTCTTCTCTTCTATAATTCCTCCCTCTTCCCCCAAACACACACTCTCTCCATGGAGTTCATTAGCTGACCTCCTGGGTCCAGCACAGAGCTCTGTCTTTCAAATTTGGGCCTTTGCACTGACTGGTCCCCATCTCTGGAATGTTCTCTTCTTTTGACTCTTCATTGAAGACTGTTTAAATGTCACTTTCTTCTGAGACCTTTCCAAGTACCTGCCTTGTAAGCCACCTTCCATTTATCCAGTTTATCTCTGGTTACATATCTTTGTGTATGTTTTCCACCCCACTTAAATGTGAGTTTCTGTTTCTTTGTTCAAAGAGATGATAAACATGGCCAACACAGAGAAGCATGAAAAGACTTATATTGGCTGATGCAAAGTGAAGGAAGCAGGACCAAGAAGCCACTATCCCCAACAAATACATGAATGATAATGGAAAGAATAACAAACATGCAAAAATAGAAAATGAATGTCTCAAAAGTGTAAAGAATGAGCTTGCCCAAAAGAAGGGATAGGAGAGCATGCTTTGATTTGACTTGACTTAATCCCTCATCCCATTCCTTTGTGGAGATGGAAGAAGAGGTCCACAACCAGACATTGTTAGTGTTTCTACTGATTTTGCCCACTTTTTACCTTCTCTTCCTGTCTTTTTTTAAATTCCCTGTTATATGTTATGGCTCTCTTGAATGAGGAAGGAAACTGATGGTATGGGGAATCTATCAATAAAATCCATTTTAATACAATTTAATAAAATCAATTTTAATACAATTTTAATGCCTTGAGGACAGGTATTTTTAAAAAATTCTTTTGAATGCCAATGACTTAACAATTCTTGATGAATACTTAATAAGTGTTGATTGATTGAAAATAATATAATGATAATGGCAATAATATGATTGATATTCCAAATGATACATTCTGACCTCAAAAACTTGACATAATCTAGATCTCAGTGAATTCTCTTTATTTCATTTAATAAGCTCAAAGCTCATTTATACTAAAATGTTAAAGACATAATTTCTTTCTTCTCCCATTAGCACTTATAGGAGGGTGCAGGACTGTCTAAAGGAATGACTGTCTCAAGGTGGAGCTTGTGCTGTAATAATGGCCCAGTTCTGACATTTGTCTTGTCAGAGGTCTCTTCCAGATCTGATACTGAATATTCTGTAATTCATGTGAAATGGGGAGGGGGGTCTAGTGCCTAAAAGCATGCACAGAAATTTCCTTCCTGGAAATCCAGGAGACCATGAGGGAATTTGTAAGGAACCAGGTGTTAGCCACGGTGACTCAAGGTCAGTGCTATGTACTGGTAAAAAACCTACTAATTGTCTTTGGAACTAGAAGGAGTGATGAGCCATAAGTGAGTGAGAATTCGAAAGGGTAAGAGAGCCCATAGAGACTTTAAAGAAGACTTCTGTGAGTGGGAGAGGGATGCTGGCTGCTTGTCCCCTTCCTATCTGACTGGTGACTTTTTTCCCCTTTGGCTTCTTTTGGCTCATTCTCTTTTCATTTATTAAGTGAATGAGTATTTAGGGAGGGCAGTGCTAGCTGGTCCATCAAAGATGTCTTCTCCCCCACCAGAGTGTGCTGGAGGTTTGGTGACTAAGAGCAGAGGGAACATTTACCTATCAGTAAAAGGACATTCTCCCCTAGACAGAGAGTGCCTCAAGGATTATGACCTTGACAGAAGCACTGGTTGTATTTTCTAGAAAGGGACACGTTGGTGGGGATGTTTTACTATGACTAACTTTTCTAGCCTACCTTAGTAAATGGTCTTTTCCTCAAACTAATGATTGATTGACTCCCTGATCTGCACCTCTTGGAATCCTGAACTTTCTTCAGGTTTCACCTCCTATAGGGGCCTTCCTGATCCCCCCTGTTTGGAATTCTTTTGCATTTTCTTTGTAGATATTTTACCTTTACTTCCTTGCTCTTTCTATCTAGTACAATGTAAATTCTTTGAGGGCAGGCACAGTTTTCTTTTGATCCTTGTATTCTCAGGCCCCACACATATCTTGCACTTAGGGGGTGCTTAGTGACCTAATGAAGTTAATGAACAAGCACTTAGTGGGTGCTTGTTGAATTGAAACAGATGAGCTAACCCATCTCCAAACCAGGATAGAAATTTAGGTGATAGCATATCTCCTGGAGAAGCCAGCTAGGCCTGGTTGAATATGTCCAGGAATGAGGAATTCATTGTTTCATAAGGCAATTTCTTCATTTTGAGGGGCTATTTTCCCTCATTGTTAGAAAGTCACTCACCCCGTGGAGGACCCTACCCCAAGAGGGAGGGCCTCTCTCTTCCTGATTATGAGTCCATGAAATCTCTGATGGGGTTTTACAGGAGCCTGAGTTCAATCCCCCCCCCCCACCTGAGCATATTGAACATATAAGAAAAGACAAAAGTCCATCATCTTGAAGCAGGAGTGCCTCTTCCCTGTAGGATTTGGAACATTCTGGATGCATTTTTGGAAGCTTTTGCCCATCTGTAAACTCTTGAGATTTCACATTCTCAAGTCCCTTGGTGCCTACCTTCCCAGTCACCCTTCTACACAAGACTGATCCTGACTTAAGTCAAAGCTGCCCTGTTTCCTCTTGGGCATCTCAAGCTCCCTTCGCATTCAGGGTGAAATAGTCAGTGGTCTGGGGCAGTCCTGGGTTCAACTGTCTCCTTTGGTTGGTGTCCCTGTGACTCCCCCCCCATTCCTGATGCCAGGCAATGTGGCTTTGATCTGGGCAGAGCTTGGTGGTATCTTCTGGGAGCAGAGCATCATGATCTTCTGAGTCCCTTTCAGGGCTTGGAGTTACCCAGAGTGACCCTATACAGCACTGAATTGGAGAAAACAGACTGGAAATATTGAAATAAAAATAATCTTCCCAGAAATGTACTCCTCTTAATTGTTTCTTTTCTTCCTGCCAGAGAGAGGGGGAGGCTCTCCGATCTATTTCAATCTCCTTTTCTTTAATTTAAAAAAAAATAGAATGAGCTTTGTTGAGAGCTGATATTTGAGCATTTAACAAAATTCTCCAATATCTAAATGGATTTTTGTTCTGGTTAAATCATTTTTATTATTTTAATATGCTTGATTATGTGCCAATATGCAGTAAGTGTTCTGCCACCTGTGAGTCATCAGCCCTGGGTCTCTCCTGAACAAGCTATTTTATTACAAAAAATACTGTGGGAAGGGCACGGAGATGTGGGGCTGTCCATTAGAGCCTCCGCTTTTGGGTACTTTATCTTCTTTTTTTAGAAAAATAAATTCTTCCATTAATGCCAAGCTCAGCGAGGAGGAGGTAGAATCAGTCCTCATTATGCGATAGAGGGTTTTGCTGTGTAATTATTATTATTAAAAGTAATAACAGGCATTTATAGAGCATGGTACAGTTTACAAAGCACTTTGCTTTATCTCATTATCTCATTCCAATAGGCAGTGGGAGGGAAGGACGATTATCCCCATTTGACAGATGATGAAACTGAGCTTCAGAGAAAGAAAGTAAATTGTTCAAGGATATTTATCTGTAACGTGAGCTAGATGATCTTGAAGGACCCTTCCTACTCTGAAATTCCATGTTCTAAGTTCCCTCCCAAGTCTAACGTTCTATGTTGGATGTTCTATCCCTCTTGGCTCTGACCTTCCCTGTTCTATGATGTAAGCTTCTTCCCAATCAATCAATCAGTCAAGAAGCCTGCATTAGATGCTGCTTCTTCATCAGATACTATATTAATTACTGTGCTAATCAAGGAGACCCTACCCTCTGAGAGCTCCTAGTCTAGTGGGAGAGACAATAAGAAACACTGGAGGATGGTATCAATGGGAGGTAATTGCAGTGTTGAAGGAAGCCGGTAGTATTGGAAGAAAATGTCCCTGGAGAAGATGTCAGCTTAGTTCTGAAGGAAGTTGGGGAATCCAGGAGGTAGAGAAGAGAGTGATTCACACCCAGACCACAGCCTATAGAAATGTACAGATTACAAGGAGGCCCATTTCATCCGATGGTAATGAAGTTGTTGGGGGTAAAGAAGGTAAGAGATTAGAAAAGGTCTGTGGGCAAGCTGAGGACTTTAAAAGTCATCAATGGATTCTGAAGGTGACAGGGAGCCACAGGAGTATTATGCACGATTGACACTTTAGGAATGTCTCTTTGTCGACTGAGGAGAGGAAGAACTGAAGAGTCCTTCAAGTCAAGGAAGATAAATTCGGGACCTAACCTGCAGATTATTGTAGGAAGTGCTGAGGGCCTGCTCCAGGGTGATGGGTGACACTATGAAGATAGAAACACCAAGACTTGCCTTGGAGACCTGATGTGATTGAGAGAGGAAGAGAGAATGACTGGGAGCCTGTGACCCTGGTTGACTGAGCAATGACAGCACCCTCAACAGAAATAGGGAAGAACGGAGGGCCTTGGGGAAAAGACAAAGGGGTTCTCTGCTTTTCTTTTGGGGTCTCTTTCCGGAGGTGATCGGTGGATTCTTTCAAGGATTAGTTTATCTTCTTGTTAGGATATTAGGGTAGTTGTCCACAATAATTTCCTAATATTTCCCAGGCTCTTTTTGTGATCAAGCTTTAGTAGACCAATACTTCATAAATTATCTCTCCTAGATTTATTTTCCAGGTCATCTGTTTTTCCTAAAAGTTACTTCACATTTTCTTCTATTTTTTTTAGCCATTTGGTTTTTTTTTTTTTTTGGATAGATTCTTGGTGTCTCCGAGAGTCATTAGTTGCATTTGCCCAATACTAATTTTTAAGATTTTATTTTCTTCACTTAGCTTTTGTATTTCCTTTTCAAGTTGTGTTAATTTTACTTTTAAATGAGTTGATTTCTTTTTCCAGTTGCTTAATTTTATTTTTGATGAGTTGTACTCTTTTTCTGGTTGGTCATTTTTTACTTTTAAAGGAGTTGATTTCTTCATTCAATTTTTCATAATTCTCCTGTATGAATGACTCCCCTTTCTTTTTTCCCACTTTTTTCTTCCTTTCTTTGCTTTTTAAAATTCTTGTTTTTGTACTTATACATATCACAGAGTTGAACCTCAGAATGGAATATTGTTTTTTCCTATAGGCTGTGGCAGGAATAATATTAAGGGGACATTTTTATAATACTTTAGGGTTTACAGAGAATTTGACATATGTTCAATCATTATTGCAGGAATACTGTTGTTTAAGAAGAATCATCTTCCATCAGAACTGGGAGAGCCCTGAAGGGGTTAGGAAGCCTAGAACATTCAGTTCAGGGTGAGAATGTACCTAAGAACATGGAATGTCAGGACTGGGAGTGGTCCTTGGAACATTTATCAGCTGGAATGGGTCTTAAAACAGAAAATAATTTGTCAAAATTGGAAGGGATCTAAGAACATATTACAGAGAATGTCAGACCTGGGAAGACCTAGGAAGATAAAACACAGAAAGGTTGAGTTGGAGAGAATAGAACTTAGAACCCAGAAGGTGGCTCAGATCCATGAGAGCCACTCTTGGTATATACCAGAAAACCTGGAGCATCTATTATCCCACAACTCAAGGTTGGGGACTGAGGATTTTGTCCATACCTAGGGTCTCTTCTGAGCATACCACTTTGGGGATGGGCCTCTGGTGCTGGTGATGAGTGTGAGTGGAGAGGAGGATGCCAATGACTTACCAACTTGTAAATCTGAGCATAGCCTCCAGCTAGGCAGAGCCTTTTCATCCTGGTTCTCTGAATTGGTGTGTGCAGCAGTGAGAGCAGTCAGCACTGGTCTTCATGAACTCCATAGTCACATTTTGTCATCCCAGGAGACAAGGCGAAGAAGTTACACATTTACTGAGAGCTTTCCATGTGCCAGGCAGCTGGCTAAATACTTTACAAATGTCTCAGTTGATCCTCACAACAATCCTGCAAGGTAGGTTCTACCATGATCCTGATTTTACAGTTGAGGAAACTAAGGCAGACAGATGTTAGGTGCCCTGCCTAGGTTCAGACAACTAGTAACTGTTGGAGGCCAGTTTGGAACTCTAGTCTTTCTGATTCCTTTTCCAGCACCTAGCCACTCTGCCAACTAGATGCCTAGGATCCTGAAGGATAGGTACCTAGTCTTATGGTAGTTGCTCTTCTAGAGTCTGGTCCCTTTGTCCCTATGATTCTGAATTGATTTCTCTTTTGACAAATATCCTCTCCCTCTCCTCTCTCCCTGTGCTGTCATCTCATCTACGACCTCCTCCCTGCCCTGTTCAGACCCTCTCCTTCTTTTCCAGTGTATATTCTAGAAACCTTCCAAAACTAAATACACTGACTCCCTGGCTATCTTCTCAGGTGCTGACTGCTTCTACTCTCATGCCTTCAGGCCCATTGTAGCAGGAGAAGTTTGTCTCATCTGTGTCATACTCCTTGCTTTTCCTTGTTTCTTACAGAACCTCACCACCCCTCAGTAATCTCCCTTCTGGAACTGAGCCAAATTTATAAAAACAAGAGCCATTCTCCAATTGATATATTGTCAAGGGTATGAAATGGTAGTTTTCAGAAGAAGTAATCAAAGATATCTAAACTTACATGGAAAAAATGCTCTAAATTACTATTGATTAGATTAGAGGATGCAAATTAAAATAATTCTAAAGTAGCACCTTAGGCCAAACTAGCTGGATCCACTAGATAATTATATTACCTAATCTCAAGCAAAGCATTACCTGCCCCACAGCAATTCTTTTACTTTTCTCTTTCTCTAACCTCTCCACAGAAGAGTGGGGTAAAAGGTACTCTGTGGACTGACAGGATAGTGTATGACTGTCATTCTTACCTATGGAAAGGTGGGGGGGGAGTATAACAGGAAGCTGGAGATTTAGGAAGGAGATGCAGACTTTGCAGGAACTAAGGTGAGTGGGCTTCAGCCAGCTGGTTACTGCCCCTGGGAGAGAGTCTGATATCCAAGTCTGAAAAGGAGTGCTTTGGAGCAGGGATCTGCAAAGATGGCCAACAGGTTCTAGGAAAGCCAGGTCACTCCTTGAAGAACCAATGGCCTTGATCTAGTCTGGTTATCACTTGGGGAGGAGAAATCACTAAGGAAAAACAGTTGCATCTATTGAGAATAAACTAGACTGGGGCTGGTGATGCTGAGGTCTTAGTGAGGGGCTCTCTGGAGATTGTTTCTCACCCTCTGCTCCAGGGCTTCTGTGCCATGTCTAATGGAAGCTTTCCCCCTTGTACCATGTTGGGTCCCTAATGAGAGATCAATTTAAGACTCCTCATTCCTTCAGTGGCCGCTTTCTGGGCAGGCTCAGTAATGGTGAGCTCCATTAAATATTGAAACCCATTTGCCACAGCTAAAAAGCAGTTTTGTTTAATTTGTCCCAAATATGGATGCCATTTTGCATAGTCATCCTTCATTGAACCCACCACTGCTTCTATCCAGGCTTGTTTTTCTGAGGATCTTACTTCATGTCACTGTGTCCAATGTGGCCAAAACTGGCCTTTCCTGATGGTTAGAGAGTAGCTTTGGTTGCTGCAAGAGTAAATCAGGGAGGGGTGGCTGGGTTGCTCAGTGGATAGAGCACCAGCCCTGGAGTCAGGAGTAGCTGAATTCAAATCTAGCCTCAGACACTTAATAATGACCTAGCCGTGTGGCCTTGGGCAAACCACTTAACCCCATGTGCCTTGCAAAAAACCCCAAACAACCTACGAATAAATCAGGGAGCAGTGTCAAATCAAAGGTCAGAACATGCCTGGCTTCATTCTGCCTCTGTTGGTTGTCAGTCACATGACCACAAACCGATCATCTCATTGCTCTTCATCTCAGTTTTCTCATCTGTAAAATGGAGAAGTAACTTTCTAGTTTGTGATCCAATGTTTTATGCTCTGAAAGCCTGAAGGTACTGTCTCAATCAATGCACTGGAAGACCAATCTGAAAATGTAAAAACCTTCATCAGTATGATGAGGAAGCATCAGACAATGAGTGAGTCCCCTGCTGGTTATTTCTCCACTCACAGGTCTATTTGTAGCAAGAGCTCTCTGGGCTCCACTGCCCTCTGGGCAGAGGGGGCATTCTAAGCCCTTGCTTGCTTCCACCATAGCCATAGCCATTAAGCAGCTGGCGTTTGTCTACCAACTCCTCTTCCTGTGGTCTCACGGGCTCACAAGTAGAGCTGGAATGACCTTTGGGGGCCATCAAGTCTGTTTCTCTTGTTTTACAGATGATAAGACTGAGACCAGGGTGATCAGCAGAGAAGGGAATTCACACAGAAGCTCTCTGGCTCTCAGCCCTGCCCACAGCTTCTTGGCCTCTCTATGTCTCCAAACACTCCTCAGGAGGCTCATCTTTGATTCATATGGTGAGGGCACTTGGTTAAAGTAATGCCAGGTCAAACTTGAATCCCCCTTCATGGCCCTGATCTGACAGGAATCAAACTGCCCATCTAGTCAAGGGAAAGGTTGAGGGACATTTGACTGGAGGGTCTGAGAGCTTCAAGGGATTTCAGAATTCTTGTCCATCTGAATACAGCAGAAAGTCAAGGGACCTCCAAAACAATGGACTCCTGAAGGTGCTCTGACTGGGCTTCCACCCCAGGATCCAGGTTCTAGCCAGGTCAGTAGTTCTCATTAAATTCATGGATTCAGAGCTGGTCTTGCCCTACTCAGAGTCCACATGGATGTGTGATGACTGGGGAGTGGTGGGTAGAGATCAGGACCACAAAGTGGGGAATCTGTACGGAAACTGCGGGATATATCCATTCCTTTGGGGATGGGGAGCACTTTACCAAAGTTGAGCCTTGGAAGAGGAACTGACTTGATCTGGGTTTGTTGGCTAGTTGGAAACTGGCTGTAGGGAACCCATGTAAATGAGGCACATTAAGTGACCTGGCACATTCAAGGATACGGAGTGGGGAGTCTTATGAGTTAGGGCTGAAGTCGGGCTATACCACTCAATAACTAAATGGGCCCCTAGGGCAAATCAGGTGATGTTGGGCTCCCAGGCATTTCATTTCAGTACATGGGATAGCAGCTAGGTGGCCTGGTGGATGGAGTTCCATTACTGGAGTTAGGAAGACCTGAAGGTTGGGGCTACACTCATGAGTAGTCATAGCTTAGATGAAGATCCATCAAAAGAAGGCTGAGGAATAAGAGAAAATAGGGAGATAGGAGAGTCCAAAAATCTAGAGAAGAGAGAATCAAGGAAAAGGGGATGATCAATATTGTCAAAGACTGCAGAAAAGTCAAGGATGAGACTTAAGAAAAAGTTATTAGCTTTGGCAATGGAGATTACTAGTAACTGTAGAGAGTAGTTTTAGCTGAAAGGCAGATGAAGTTGGGAACCAGATAACAATGGGTTCAGAACCAAGTAAGAGGAAAAGTGGAGATACTGAGTTTAAAGTTTCCTCAGATTTAGCCCAGAAGGGAAGCAGATGGATAGGCTGAGAACTTATGGAGACCTATAGGATCAAGTGAAACTTTTTTTTTAAGGATAGGGTATACATGAATTTGTTTGTAATGGCAAGAAAGCAGCTAGGAGGCAGGGAAACCCTGTTTTCTGGCTACTTTAAGGCTACTTGCTTTGAATAGAATGTAGAGAGACTCCAAATGGGCTTTAAGTATCTGTTCTGTGTCTGCTTGTATATTTATGTCTCTGTCTGTGTGTATATCTCTGTCTGTGTGTATGTCTACATCTGTGTATATATCTGTGGCTATGTCTGTGTATTTCTCTGTCAGTATGTATCACTGTCTATGTCTACCCCCTTTCTCTATATCACTTAGCTCTCTTTTTAAATATGTACTAACCAGTCTTGGTGGTTCCAACTACTAAGTACTGATCAAAGAGTGTGAATGTCTACAGTTGGATCGACATGAAGCTGCTCTCCATAAGGGCACATGGGCTACTATAGTCATTAGAAAAAAGCTCAGGAAATGAGGAGGGATGCATAGATTCAGCATGAATAGGCTCATCATTCAACCCAGAGAGACCAACTGGAATTCAACCCCTTACTTTAGTATTTCCTGGCAGAGTGATCTTAGAGAAATCCCTTTCCCTATTTGAGATCTAGTTTCATAATTTCTAGTTTCTCTTTCTCAGAAGTTTGTCTTGGGATGGTACATGAGAAACTTAAACTAGAAAGTACAATAGGCAAATTAGTTACTTATCATGACCAAAATCACGGACACTGCCATTGCTTCTACTCCTAATTTCCTACATTCCCCTGTCTCATTAATTCATGCATTCATTCATTCATTCATTTCACCAGTCCGTCATTTAGCATATCTTTATTATGTGCTTATTGTCTTTCATGCACTGAGGGAGAGTCCACCAATGTGGTTGTGAATGGAGACATGGCCCCAGATATGACTCTTCCTAGCTCTAAGGTCATCTGCCTCTCTTAACCATAGAGTCTTCACCTTTCTGGAGAAATGATAGAGCATATACTACCCACCTACTAGAAATGCTATTATTCTTGTTTTAATTAAAATCAAATTCTCATCTTTCTCATTGGAGTTCAGACAGGAATGGGTCTGGGACAGGCACAATCTCACCTTCCTTTCTATTTGATGTTCTTTGAGCTGTTATTATCATCTCATCCTTCTTGGCCCTGCCAATAGGATTCAGATGGACATTGTTCCTGGGCAAGTCCCTCTTTTGTTATTTTCTTTTATAATTAATCTTCTGTGGACTAAATGTTAGGCAGATAAACTCACTTCTTAATCAATGGACCAAAAGTGTTGCTATTGTACTATCTCTGATACCTTCTGACTGTGTTACCTGGGCAATTCCTTTAAACTGTTAGTTGTCCCCAGGAACTCTCTAAGAGATAAATGGAATGGTGTTGGTAGAGGAAGTCTCTTTATCTAAGAATTCCAACACCAGAGACTTTACAGGTCTGGTCCCTCTTTGTTTGTTTAGCATTCTTGTTATGAAGCTTCTCCCCAGAAGTTCACTCCCCATTACACTATATGACTGTAAGACTCAGAGTCCTTCTGTCTCCAAGGTGATAAAGATGGACATCATTCAATGGACCATGGAGAGACACATGGTAAGCATGAGCAGGCTCAGCCCATTAATAACCAGGGCTTGTGCCAGAGAAGCAGTATCAAGAGTGTAGTCTGAGAACTGCATTACTGGATAAGATGAATGACCTACTATCCACAGAGCCAAGTGAGTGATGACCAGTGGTCAGCTCTGCCAGCATCTTTGCAATATCAGAAGACCCAGAGGAAGTCTTTAGCATGTGGGGTGTATTTATGTTAGGACAAGGACAAGACACCATGGGAAGAGGGAGTACTGGGAGGATGGACCCTCCCAGTGAGACATCAGAATTGTCATCAGGATCAGTCAGAGTTGGGACTCATGCCCCTAGGGAGCTCCTGTCCAATAACCATTTCATGATTGGTTCCTACCTCCTGATAGATGTTCTAAGAGCAGGCTCAGTTAGTTCTCCTTCATTGTTAGGTTTCACATTTACATGTGAAAAATGGCTTTGCCAAAGTAGAAAGCAAACTGATCAATCATGCAAATGGGGGAAAACTCCCACTGAGCTCAAGAGAAGAAAAGAGATGGGTTTTTTTTGTCTGTTTCCTTAGGATTCCTCATCTGTGAGAATGGGGACTAAACATTCCTCATGTTAGTAGAACCATGGGATTGTTCATATATGAAGTCACTTCCCCCAAGGAGAAGGTTACTCTCCCTTCAGTGACTAAGCAACATGGAGTTCCACTGTCCCTTATCAAGTTTATACAAATGAAAATGAAAACCACAGCTTTGATGGGAGAGAGGTTAAAAATCACTTGCCCAGATTTGCTGCAACCAATTATGAATCAATAATTCCTCTAATTTCTAGACCATTTTTAGATTTCTGAAGCAATTTCCTCCTAGTAACCCTATAAGGTACATACACAGAGAAGACATCACAGTCCCTACTTTGCAGATGAAACAGCTGAGGCTCAGAGAGACTTGCTGGCTCACCTGCAATCTCACAATGGCTGCCCCAATCTGGACATGAGCCCAGGTCTCCTGATACTTTATCTAGCTCTCTGCAACAGTCCACAGGAATGTTAGAACCCCCATTTTACAGCCCACCAGAATGAGGAACTGTGGACTGAACTACGTCTGAGATTCTGTTATTCTGGGTTCCAGGGTCCCTTCTAGCTTCAGCCTTCAGTGCTGTGGGTTTGTTCTGACATCACCCTCCTGAAACTGTGTGTCTCTTAGAAAGGTCCTGTGTGATGGTGGAAAGAAGACTGACTGACTCTTCCATCAGGGGATCTAGCTTCAACTCTTTTTTTTGTGGCTTCCTACCAAGTCTTTTAATTCCCCCACACTTCAATTTTTATATCTGTCTCCTTTTTATTTCTCTGTTTGAATGTCTATCCATCTATATCTTCTTTCTTCTCAATCCCTTTTCAAGTACTTATGCATCCTCCATTTTCCATCCATCCATTTTTCCATCCATCATCTACCTACCTCCTACCTTCTTACTATCTAGCTACCTTTTATAAAATTGTTCTAGATTCATCTTAACTACTCATTTCTTTTTATTTTTTTAAGGTAGTAAGGTTAAGTGACTTGCCCAAGGTCACATAGCTAAGTAAGTATCAAGTGTCTGAGGCTGGATTTGAACTCAGGTCCTCCTGACTCCAGGACAGTGCTCTATCCACTGTACCCCTTAGCTGCCTGTTAACTACTCATTTCTATAACTATTAATTTCACCATCTCTTCATTTATTCTTTCAACCTTTTTTTTTTGTTTTTTTTCTGGCACCTATCATTCTTCTTTCTTTCTCTCTATCCTTCCATCCATTTAAATATCTAATTTACACACCAGTAAAAGTAATCAGCATCCATTTCCTCAATGTAAACATGGGAAATAAGAGAAATGGAGTGAGAAAGGACCTGAATATCCAGAAGAGTGGAAGCTGTCTCAGCATGTATTTTAAAAACTAATACTATGGATTGGAAAAAATGCTTTTATTTTTATCTCCCTGCTAAGGTCAACCCCCTGTGGAAACAATGTAGGATGGGCCCTTGGTGGTGCCTCCTGTTTTCAGGGCATTACAGGGGGTAGAAAATCCATCTTCTAAAAGCAAAAGAATAACACCTGGAGGAAATATCTCACATTGCAAATACCATAAACAAAGATGCAGAAGCAAGCTTCTCAAAATTGGGACTTTCCCCACCTCAAACTTTGGTGGCATGGTTCTGGTCAAGAATGCTATTATTGAGTCTTTGGAGTTGGATTGGCAGCCAAGGGCTGGGCAGAGCTTCTTCTCTGAGTTTAGCCCCGGGCCACAATTTATCCACCATGCTCCCTTTCACAGACAACATTCAGAGATCTCCAGATCCGACATTTCCTGTACTATGATCTAAGGTTTTTTCCAGCTTTGATAGTCTGTGGACTAAGATTCCTTCTGGATCAGATTTCAGAGTGGACTGTTGGGGGTTAGTGTTGGGAAATGTTTCTTTACTGCCCCAGAGTGGGAGTGGACTGCCATAAGAAGTGATGAGCTCTTTGTCCTTGGAGGACTTCAAACAGGCTTTGGTTGACCACTCATTCTTTAGGTGGATTCCTTAATGTGTGGGTTGGACCAGAGGACTGTTCTTCAGTTTTGGAATTCTCCCGTGCCATGTCCCATAATTGAATCCTATTCTGTGGTGTTCCTTTGCACCCCTTCCACTCCTGGGTGGTAAAAGTTCAGCCTCAGAAATTTCATGAGGGATGAGGAAACATTTATATTCATTAAGTCGAAGCCAGCAATATGACTCCTTGCTCCTGATCTGGGTAGAATTGAAAATGATTAATGTCTCTGTGAGTCGTTCAGTGGGGAGAATTTTCTGTCCCATCTTCTCTGTATCTAATAAGCCCTCCTGAGAATCCATAAGCACAAGATGCAGAGAGCAAATTTGGAGACAGTTTATTAAAAACACATTTGCACACATTTTAATAGCCTATGGATGCTGTTTGTTAAGGCATGGAGATATTTAGAGATTGTGAGCCCAGGATCAGCCTGGCCCAGCATTTAATGAGGCCGGGGGAAGAAGCATCACCTGGAGATGGCTGAGAGGGAGGCAGGGAACCCCCAGGCTTGTTCCTTCCTGCCCCAGCCCTGCTTGCCAGCCCTGGCCTTGGACAAGCAGGGAGGAGGCCTGGGGCAGGAAGGAGCCTTGGAAGAGAGGTTCTCCTCCTACAAACTCAATTCAACAAGCTTGTCTTTGGTACCAAGGTGGGGAAAGGCAGCAACTTTTGTTTGGTACAATGAACTGCAGAGATTCTGAGAAAAGCCAAGTCCTCCCAGAGCAAAGCCAGGCTCAGGCCTGGGCTCTGGGGCAGACCAGAGCTGTCTGTCACCCAATGGCAGGGCTGATGGATAAAGGCAAGCTGGCCTGATTTACCGTGTGTTTCCCACCCATGCTCTCATTAGCTCTGAGCTTATTGCAAGGAGGGCTGACCCTACAGTTTAGAGTGCCTGGCTCTATCTGCTGGCTGTGTGCCATCCCATCTGGATCTCAGTTTCCTCATTTGTAAGATGGGGATAAATTGACTGTCTGCTGGTCTGAGCCCCGTGTTATCCATAAAGCACCCAAGCAATGGGGGCCAATGTCCTTTGATGGATGCTGGGGTCTGTCCTACAAGTTCCCTTGAGAAGGCTTCCTTCTGGGAGGCAGCAGCAGGGTAGCTGGGCCTTGAAGGATTGGAAGGACTTCAGTGAATGGAGCCGTGGTGATCTCACTCTCCCCCTGGACTCTGGGTCTCCTTTCTATCCTACCTCAACACTCCCCCTTTTCCTCATAGCTCAAAAAAGTATCTTGCAGAGTGACCAGATCCAAACTGGTTTTCTCACCAGTTTCTGGTCTTGCTCTCTGAGCAGGAGGTAAGACCTGGGGTCCCAGCAGAGTTTCTGGTTCTGAGGCCCAGGGGGGACAAACAAGCCTCAACCCTCCCCTAGCATCCACTGTCTACTTGCTCAACCCCAAGTGGGGGAGACTTTTCCCTGGCTTCTGAGAACTGGACTGATCTTCAGGATATCTCTCTGTCTCCGTCTCTCTCTCTCTCTCTCTGTCCCCGTCTCTCTCTCTCTGTGTCCCTTTCTATGTCTCTCTGTCTTTGTCTCTCTCTCTCTCTCTCTCTCTCTCTCTCTCTCTCTCTCTCTCTCTCTCTCTCTCTCTGTCTAGATCTTTTGTTCTCCTCTTCCTTTCTCTTCCCTAATCAGTCTGTGGCCTGATGTGTTGTCACCCCTGAACAAAAGTGATGCTGGCTGCAATAATGAAAGACAGTTTGCTACCCTTCATGTCCTAGAAACAGAGGAGGGCAGGATGACTTGGTGGTAGTGGTGGGCAACAAGGAGGCTGGAATACTTCACAGGTGGGGTCTATAGACAGAAGTGGGAAATGGAGCTTGAAAGATTGGGTCTTGCTCAGCTTGGAGCTGGGTGAGGCCAATGGTGGAGTGCTAGATTTAAAAGAGGAAAACCTGAGTTTGAATCAAGATTTTTATCACTTACTAGCTGTATGAACCTAGCCAAATCACTTAAGTTCTGTCTGCCTCATTTCCTCATCAGTAAAATGGAAATCATAGCAACCAGCTCAAGGCTTTCCTATGGACCACTGAGGATTTTGCAATCCTCAAGGCACTCTAGGAATGTCCATTCATGTTTCTTATTGGTGCTTTCCCCACAGCTGTCCTAAGAAGTGGGCCAGACAAGGACCGTTAGCTCATCTTAACAAAAAAGGAAACTGCGTCTTAGAAGGGGAAGGGATTGGCCAGAACATGATGGAGAAGGGGCTTAAAGGCTTAAAACCAAAAGATTGGACCATGACAGTTTCCAACTTGGTTCTATGGGCAAAATAGAGGCATCAGCATCCAGGGCATCCCCGCAGGCTTCATGTGGGCCTCTGATTAAGGGAGTAAAGAGTCCCATTCCATGCAGGAATGTGACAGTGACCCTGTGTTCAAGGCCTGGACAAAGACCATGGACTAGGGAAGCAGGGGCCAGGAAAGCAGGAACCTTGTTGGTCTGAGCCATTCCGGAAGCTCCCATCACCCAATGGCAGAGCAAGAATGTCCCATCTGATAGCAGTGCTAAGGGAACTCCCAAGACAGGGAGTTCACTACCTCTTCCCAGATCCCATCCCTTACCCCTCTATGACCCTCTCTTTTAGGAAAGTTTATCTTGTTATGGAGTTTTTGTCAGATCCTCTTATACTTGCATGTCTACCCCATTCCTTTCTCCCCTTTTTCCAGACTTATCTTCCCCATTTTCTAGAATGGTCCCAGCTGAGTCAACTTTGCTCAATGCCACCTCGTGACCTTTGATATCTCTTGGACCTTCTACCCATTGTGCTCCCCTGTGGACTCCTGCAGGGGCAGACACCCCTGCCCTTGGCTTGGGAGTCAGGTTTAAACCCTCCCTGGTACTTTCATCTTATCAAATTCAGTCTGTGATGCTTCCTTATAGAGTGGCAGGGGCCATCAAGATTGGGCTGGTGGCTTGTAGGGCCTTGTCAGATCCAAGAAGAGAAAGGAATAAGTATTTCTACACCTTGTGCTAGTAGTGGCCCCCTGCATCCTTACAACCATCTGTCATCAGCTCCATGTTAAAGCTGAGGGTGCCGAGGCAAACAGAGCTAATGAGTGTCTGAAGTTAGATTTGAATTCATATCCCCTATGCTCTCTCCATTGGACTACCAGGCACCTTTTCAGCAGCCTTCTGGCTCCCAGATCTTTCCCACACTGACTCAGTGTGCAAAGAAAAACTCCGAATCTCTTTTTAAGAGAGCTCATTCAGCTCTGTCAGAAAAATGAGTCCCAGCTTTAGTAAGGAACATTGTGAGGGGGTGTGTGCGGGTGGCTGTGCCCATCCAATGCACAGGAAAACACCGTTCTGTCATATCAGGAAGGAATTTCTGTACTGGGGAAGGAAGGCAAACATGCCAATCTGCCAGGTTTCCTGGCACCAGCAGGTTATCGTAGTTCCTTTTATTGTCATCACTTAGATGTACTCACTGTCTTTAACTCAGGAGAAGAGGTGGTGGAGCCATCCCCTCTGGGCGTGGCGGGCATCATGGGCTTTGTTCTTGGGGGGCCTTGGCCAACTGTGTCACCCTTTTCTCTGAACTCTAAGACTCTCCCCCACCCCAACTCTGATATTCCCTCTCTAAGGGCCCATCATCTCTACCATTTTCTCTTCTAAGACCCCTCTCCCAACTCTTAACATCCCACCATTTTCTCTTCTAAGACCTCTAGCTCTGACATTCCCTCTCTAAGATCTCACCATCAGCTCCAACATTCTCTCTTCTAGGACCCCCAGCTTCAGCATTCCCTAAGATCCCACTCATCTCCACCATTCTCTCTTGAGGTCTACCCCAGCTCTGACATTTTCCATTCTAATAACTCTGCATTCTCTGTTCTACCTTCCAGCTGAAATCTTACAGCTTTGTGAATCCTAGCGCTGCTTTTCCCGACAGCTGTGTTCTTATGCAAGTCATCACTCTCTTGGAGTCTCAGCTTTCTTATCTTTAAACTCACACTTGACTGCCTGCCTGCCAAGTCAATCTCCTTCCTCAACCTGTCATGCTTCAGCTACTGCTGTGCTGGGGTGAAGGGGGGCAAGAGATGGGAGAGGGTTATCTGCCAGCCCCAATTCGGGCATGTCTGTGGGTCTTGAGTCTAAGGACTTAATGCTGTACATGCTACCCCTCTTTTCTCCATGAAAATTCTTCAGACTTGAAAACAGCCTTGATCCTTCCCACCCTGTCTAGACAACAACCTGTAGCGTCTCCAGAACCTTTCAATACAACAAAGCCTTTGGTCTCCCCTCTTCATCCCAACTCCTTTTTTCTAAATGATTTATCCACATCTTTCCTAAAAGGTGAAGGCAAGAATCCAGATGTGTAGGATGTTCTTTTCCCCAGGCCTGGATAGCCTACTTGTCTTCAGGCAATTAAAGGCCAAGGTGAAAGGCAGACTTTTAAAAAAAATTATTTAAGGCAATGGGGTTAAGTGACTTACCCAAGGTCACACAACTAGGCAATCGTTAAGTGTCTGAGGTCGGAGTTGAACTCAGGTCCTCCTCCTGATTCCAGGGCTAGTGCTCTATCCACTGTGCCACCTAGCTGCCCAGAGGCATACTTTTGTAATAAAAGCCGGGTTCACCCAGAGACCAGGAGACCTAGCTTCCATTGCTCCCTTTCTTCCATTCCAGCTGTGTGACTCTTGACAGATCTTTAATCTCTCAATACTGGGTTGCTCTCCTAGGATCTAAATTGCAGAGACCCAGTTGGTCTGCCATGGTGGAGGACCATTCTGCACTGGGAATTCCCCATACCAAGAAGGGTACAGATCCAAACCAATAGGAAAAGGGAATATAATTTTTTGAATTGTGTCACAATTCATTCAATGAAATACAGTGAATAAAAAATGACTACAATACAGGAACAACAAAAAAATTGAGTTGACTTTTGTTCTGCTGCTGGGAAAGGCCATCTTCTCTTGGAGCTTGAAGTCAGACCTGCAGGAAAACTACTCTTCATGAGTTAAAATCCACTACTGACCTTGGATAGTCACTTTATTTTGTTTGCCTCAGTTTCTTCATCTGTCAAATGATCTGGAGAAGGAAATGGCAAACCACTTCAGTCGGCATCTTGCCAAGAAAATCCCAAATGGAGTCATGGAGAGTTGGATATGATTGAACAACAAAAAAGGGCTTGAAGTCTGAAGATACGAGCTATTCTCAAACATAGTCCCACCCCCACCCCCATCCTGTTTTTGTGAAGTGGATTGAACCCAGGTAGAAGACTTCACCCTATTCAACCCTATTAAATCTCTCTTTGAGATTCAGCTCAATATTCTAGCTTGGAGATATCTAATGATGGGGAACTGCCCCTTTCTCCTTTAGGACAGCTCTAATTCTAATAAAGCTTTTCTTTGTAGGGAGCCAGAATCTGCTTTCCTTCATCTTATGCCTCACATTCTCTTAGTTCAATTCAATTCCATTAAACAAACATTTATTCAGCATTTGCTATGTGCAAGGTGCTGGGGATACAAAATCAAAAATGAAACAGTGATTAAATTCTGCTGGGGATATATGCCACGAACACAGATAAGTCTAATAATACAAGGCGAAGGAGAGAAGAGCAAGAAGGAGCTATCAGACAGAGGGCTCTGGGAATAGATGAGAAAGGGAGGACACCAGGTTTTATGGCAGAAGATGAAGCATTTGATGGGCAGGGACGAGAAAAGAGTTTGAATTCCATGGGTGGGGAAACAAACAACTTGTACAAATTCATGCAAATGGGAGAGAGAAGGTCTAGAAAATTGTCCATTCTAGGGGGCGGCTAGGTGGCGCAGTGGATAAAGCACCGGCCCTGGAGTCAAGAGTACCTGGGTTCAAATCCGACCTCAGACACTTAATAATTACCTAGCCGTGTGGCCTTGGGCAAGCCACTTAACCCCATTTGCCTTACAAAAAACCTTAAAAAAATGTCCATTCTGGCTAGAACATGAATTATATGGAGGTGGGATATGAGACAACTGGACCTCAAAAGCCAGACTGAGGAATAGGGTCATATAGAGCTAGGGGACTGCAGCAGATCTTCTCTGGAACTTGTACTTGTACATTTTTGTTTGCCTCTTGTCTCTCCCATTAGAACGTGAGCTCCTTGAAGGCAGGGACTTTGTCTTTGTCTCTCTTTGTATCTCTAGTCTTTAGCTAAGTCTCTGGTACATGTTTGTGTTTCTTAAATGTTGATTCAACATTTCAGCACTAATTACTTTTATTTGACAGCATTACAGTAGAGGGGATTGAGGCTTCAGGTAAAAGCTCATCTGCAGAGTTTTTTGCCAATACCAGGATTCTTTGGTATGACCGTCTCCCCCATTTCTTCTCTGTTTGCTTGTAGAGACTCTGATCTGAAGTTTCCATCTCTGTGAAGGAGGGATGATGATCACTACACCACAGATCTTGCAAGGTTGCTCTGAGAAAAGTACCTGGCAAATCTTTTTTGTTTTTTTTTTAGGTTTTTGCAAGGCAAATGGAGTTAAGTGGCTTGCCCAAGGCCACACGGCTAGGTAATTATTAAGTGTCTGAGGCCTGATTTGAACCCAGCTACTCCTGACTCCAAGGCCGGTGCTTTATTCACTACGCCACCTAGCTGCCCCGGAAATCTTTCTTTTATTATTTGCAGACATTGAGAAATCATCATTTTTTTTTTTGTTATTACTGTAGTTATTCTCATTGTTGTGGGATCACTTCAGGTAGGCAGAAGTTTGGAAGCTCCCCAGGAATGTGTCCCTGGCTTCAGAGTGCATGGTTGATGCTTTGCCTGAGTCCCTGCGACTTTTGCCCTTTGCCAACCTCCTAGCCAGGAGCATCTGTATCCTTGGCCAGGGGTCACTTGCCTTCCAGGCTGGCAATGGAAAGCCTGCCTGGTTTGGTAGAGCTTGGTGGCAGTAGATCTCCACCTTACCTCTTAGGTAGCTCACAAAAAAGAGGAGGTAGGTTCTATGCCAAAGTGCCAGCAGACAAGTGATATGGTCCCAATTCCCAAACCAAGGAAAGAGAAGACAGAAGGAAAAACTACAGACTGAACATCAGTTAGACAAGGGATCTATGGTGGGAGCAATTCCTTGACCTTGTTGAAGTTGCATTGACACCTTCTTATTTGTGTAACTTCCACAGGATGTCCACTGAAGGTACTGTGAACTTTTTCAAGAGTTCTTCACTTTACCTGATGATGATGAGAACTCTGTGTCTACCCTAATGCTGGCCTACCTTCCAGGCTCTGTCTTTGCCCTGTGCCCCAGAAGTCTTTCCAGGACCAGGACAGGGCTACCAGTTTCTATCTGGATTCTCAAGGACATACCTTCCCCAGTTCTTGTCTATTGTGAGATGGTCTCCTGGGCCTCCCAGTACCATCCAATGATCTGCCTTCCTAAATGGACAGCCATGGCTACTCAGCTTGGATTCATTCCTCAGTGATGAACAGACTCCAACCTCTCCTACTCTTCCCATCCCAATGATTCTGATCCTCAGGCTCCAGCTCCACCCCACCCCCAACTGCCAACTTTCATACTCTCACCCCCCTGCCCTTCACCTCAGTGTCCCATTCCACTCATTCCAGTGCTGTTCTTTGGACAATCTGCTCTATAATTAGTAAACTTGTTTTCATCTTATATCTTTTCCTTTCTCATTCCTTCTATCTACTGGTACCCACTGAGAGTGGCTACCTCCTGATGACACATCCCCTCTCCCTGAGAGTTGGAGTACTCTCTGCTCTCTATAACCACCTCCAGATTCTCTCTGTCTCTGCCTCCATCCCTCAGGAACCTCACCTCTGAGGTTCTCTTGAGTCATACTTATCAAGATCCCATCAGCCATTAGCTACCAAAAGGTAGGCTCTTCTCTTTCCTTCTTCATTGAGTCCAGTGCCTGGCTCATCTTCTATTTTCACCTCTCCTCTCTCACCTTTTACTTCACCATACCTAGGACCCTAAATTCGCTGTTCTTAAATAGTTCATTTCCCAAGATCAACTCCTCCACCCCGCCTCAACCACACACAGAAATTGTCATCTCTCTGATCTTGCCATCACCCACAAAAACACCACCCTGATGTTCATGAACTCTGACATTCCTTGGTCTGATCGCACTCCATTGTCATCTCTTCTGTCTTTTCCCCTTCAAATGCTAAACCTTTGCTTCATTCTGAGGGGAGCCTCAAAGCCTTCAGTTCTCTTCCAGACTATCCCCCTGTATGAACTGCACCCCTTCCCTCTTCTCTGTTATCACACCTGGCTATCATCCTATCTGGTTTCATGAGTTCAGTTATCACCTCTATGCTAATGATTCTCAGATTTAGTTTTCCAGGCTGATTTTCAGACTCACATGTCCTTCTCCCCATTAGATATCTCCAGCTGTCTCACAGAAATTTCCTACTCAGCTTGCCCAAAACAGAATACTCTGTTCCTCACTGTCCTCTTCCCAACTTCCCTACCACTGTTCTTTTTACTTCCTTATTACTGAGGACAGCACTGAAGGTGCTCCCAATCATCTCAAACTTCTGTCCTTGGGGTGACTTTCAGTTCCTCATACTCTGCCACCCCAGGGTTCCATATCATCCCTCCTATGGGTCCTTCCTCCCATATCCCCACTGGATCTGCCAACTTTCTATGACCTTGATCTTCTCCCATCTTCTGTTTGCAGTCTCTCACTGTTTCTCCCTCCTCACCCCATGACCTCAGGATGCTGCTTGGCTTTTTAAGGACTTTTTCCCAAATCCTCCATCATTTAGGCTCTGTTCCCCTCCATGGGCTCTACACTCAGGTGACACGGGTCTTCTGTCCATGGGACAGGGCACCAGCATGGCCCTTTGCTCCTGAGTGCTCCCCTTCTTTGTCTTCCTGAGCTTCTTGAGGATTCTGCTCAAAGCCCACCTTCCTCACAGGCATTTCTTGGCCTCCTGCTTCCTTCTCAGAAACAACCCCTTCCACTGAGGTTGTATATGTCTTGTTCCTCAATGTGCTCAGTTCCATTTTACCTGTGCCTCTTGTCCCATAGACTGTGGACTCTTGGAGGTCATGAGTGGTGTTTTTACTTGACACCACTGTTAGTATAGTAGGTGCCTAATAATTGCTTATTAACTGACTAACATATTAGTGATTGTGCTGCTGGTATCTAATTGTGGTGTTTCCTCTGTCATTGATAGTGATAATTGTTTCTTATAGTAATCTTGACAGATCTTTTTCATTTTTCTTCTGCTCATTGTCCTTACATATTTATTCTTGAATGTCTACACAATAATTTTGCTTAATTTTACTTTTTATTAAGTTTTCTGGAAATTAGTTTCCCCTCATCACTTCCTGCTATATCATAATATGCATTGCATAATTTTCCAACAGACATATCTGAGATGTTAAAAAATGAGTTTATTTTTTGGTATCATACTTGGTTTCTGTATTGTTATGCCCAGAAAAGGATATAAGTATTTAGTGATTGAAGTGATTTACAACCTCTTTTTGGTTCATTATTATTGCTATTAATTTATGTGGGTTCCTTTGGTAATGTATCAATGCTATTCTTTTTATCTATTTTCCAGAAGCAGCAGATTTTTTGCCTAAGTCAGGTTGCTATAACAGTATAGAATCTCATTTTTATTCTACATATTTGATTTGGATTTTGATGATTACTCTACTCTTAAACTACACAGATTCAGAAATAATTAATCAAAACTAATTCATTTAATTTTTATGAAATTATTTGGTATTTGTTTTGCCCAATGCCTTCCAGAATTTGTCTTAAAGGTATTCTCATTCCATGAAAGTAGGAGATGTGCATGAAGGCCTCCAACTCTGGATCTCTTTTGCTTCTTGCTTCTGAGGAATTATTGATGCTTTCCTCTTCACTTCTTTCTTCATCCAATTGCCAAATATGAAGGAAGAGTTTCAGAAGATCTTGTTGATTTTTCTAGTGAATAGCTCTTTCTCCTCATCCTCTGCCATAGATGTTGGTGCTTCAGCTGCAGTTATCTTTGTGAAATAATAAGAAAAAACACAGAAATATTTATCATAAGCTCAACAATATGTGCTGGGTAGGTGCCCTGGAAAGATATTTCTTGTCGATATTTGGTTGGATTGGGTTCATGAAAGCCAGCTCCAAGGAGAGTCTATGAAACCGCCAACTTCCTCTGGGATTGATTTCACTGGTAATGAGACTGTTGAGATAGGTAAGGCCCAGTTCCTCTAGTTGCATGTACATGCACTGCTCACTGGAGGAAGATCTCACATTTAGGATGACAGAAGCTCTGTTAAAGTTTGCAAGATAGTAGACTCATCCATCTTTAGCTATCTCTCAGTGGGTTTGTTAATCCTGATGTGGGTGGATGCAACTGTGTCCTCATCATGTTAAATGGCAACAGATCAGATAATATATAATATATAACTTTAATAAATGAAATCTGAATGCAGTTCAGAAAACTTTGCATAAACATTAGTGAACTCTTATCCCTTTTCCATCAAGTTCCCTCCTTTACTGAAAAATCAAAGGATATCCATATAGAACAGAGAGAGGGTTTGAATTTTTCTTATTCCATGGATTGCCACAGCCCAAGGATTCACCTCCTACTTCAAGAGATGATCCTCTCTATATTGAGTAACCTGATCCTTACAAAGCAGGCCATTTGGAGGGTTGGCCATCAGGTAAATGAAGGTCTAGTTGTGCCTGGCCCCAGGTGACAGAGCTGGGATCCAAGGGACTGTGGCAAAGAAGCCAATATGGTCTTCATGTCCTAAGAAGAGCCATCCATCCATGGATGGGCTGCCTGGAGAGGTGGTACTAGGAGTCTTGGAAGAGAGGCCAGACATTCACTATTCTGAGACTTGATGAGACCCAGTTATGCTGGAATTCCGGGACTGGGACTAGCAGGCTTCCTCCTCAGGTTCAGACGGGACCAGATGCTGTTGAGGGACCTGTAGGATCTTAAATTCTGTAATTCTGTTCTGTCAGAAATATGTTGGAGAGAAAACAGAAGCAGGCAGGGCAACAGGAAGGAGACAAGAATTGCTCTGCCAGGAGAATGAGTCTTCACTAATTCTCATTTTCAGGAAAAATCCTGCACCAAGGGTGTGGCCGTTGGGGGTCAGCTGGGCCCCAGAGGCCCCAAACTGGATGACTAGAACTGAGAACAGAGCCTACCTGTGGGCTTGGGGGAAGGGGATTGGGTTTTTCTGCCACAAATGTAAAGGGAACAGGATGGTTAACTGGAAATCAATGTCTCTAAATATAGATGGATTGAGATGGCAAGAGGGACAGTGGGACAAACAGTGAAGCAGATAAGCAGCCTCCTTGCCTTGGGGAGGCTGGGGCTGGTGTCCTTGATGCGCAGTTGGTGACTTCTAAAGGAGTCACTCTGACAAATTAAGCCCCAGTGGCAAGTCAGGCTAGGATTTGTTTTTTTTTTTTTTTTGGAATGTGTTTAATCCAAAAAGGAGTACAGTGAGGAGATAAGCAAAATGGTGGGTCAGTCTGACCCACTGTAAGACCTCTGCCGGGAGACCCATCCAGGAAGATCCTGCAAAGGATCCTGCCAAAGTCACGGGAGCTGGAGTGGGAACAAGGAGGGGGGGGTCATTCAGAAGAGAGGGGCTGCTGTCAGAAGTTGTGGGCTGGCCTCTCTGGATGATTGCAGCAGCCTCTTGGCTGTCTCCCCTCTGACCTTCAAAGCAGATCTGACCAGATTGCCTCTCAGGAAGACCCTCTTTCCTCCAGGATCAAATGCAAATGCCCCCACTTGTCTCCCCCTATTTTTCCAGCCTTGCTTTCTAATTACACCACACACATTCTCCAGTTTCCCCACCTCCATGCCTTTGCCCAGGTATTACCTGTCTGTCTTGATGGCTCCCTTCAAGACTCAGATTAGCTGCTCCTTTCTGTTTATTCCTTCCTTCCAACTGCTGGTGCAGACCAGTGCCATCACTTCCAAAATTTGTGTTTTTACTTTTCCAGGTATAGGTTGTTTCCTCCAATAGAATGCAGACTCTTGATGGCTCAAATTATTTTACTTCTGGGATTGTGTCTCTAGTCCCAGGCATATCATGTTGTTGAGTCATTTTTCAGTTCTTGACCCCGATGGGGATTTTCTTGACAGAGATCCCAGAGTGATCTATCATATTCTTCTCCAGTTCATTTTACAGATGAGGAAACTGAAGCAAACTGGGTTCAGTGACGTGTCCATCACACAGCTAGTTAAGCATCTGAGGTTGAATTTGAACTCAGGAATAGAAGTCTTCCTGTCTCCAGGTCTGGTGCTCTATCCACCAGGTCACCTAGCTGTCACCCAGTACACAGTTGGAATGTAATGCATGCATGTTACATGGTAGAATGAATGAGAAGTATAAAATGCTTTATAAAGCTTATTTTAAATGTTATAGTTATAAATGCCTACACACCCATCTTCCCTGTTCATCTATCTACCTTCCCCCCAAGGATCTATGCAGTCAGCAGGTAAATTCATGATTATGTGGAGCCTTGGCAAGGGAGCTGCTAGTTCATATTGTGATGCCCCTGCCCGATCGAGGTCCACTCTTCAAACTTGCAAGGGAGGGAATGTTAGGGTCTCCATATTACCAAAGAGGAAACAGATCTGAATAGTCCCAGAATCTCAGAGAAGGAAGATCTGAGAGGTCCCTCCAAAGGATCCCTCCGAACCCCCCAGACCATCTGGGGGTTCTTCCTTCTCCTTACTGCTCAGCATGGGCTGTGAGCACCAGAACCCAACTTCCCCTGATCCTGAAATCAGGGCTCTCATAGGCTTCAACCCTGGGTTCAAATTCAGACTGCCAACTCCTACCTGTGTGGCCTTGACTCCCTCTGCCTTCCTAGACCTCTGACCTCACCTAGAAAATAAGGTGTTTATACTAGGTAACCTTCAAGATGCCCTCTGGTATAGAGCTTTGTTCCTTGGACAGACTGGTATGACCCATGTTGGGTCTGGGGGAGAGCTGCTAAGTCCCTCTCCCTCTTCTTCTTCCTCTCTCTCTCCTCCTGCACCCCCCAGCAGTGCTTACTCCCCCTCAGAGCTCTGTGATTTTATGAACGTGGTGTGATCAGGTTATTTTGGACACTGTGATCAGTCACTTCCAATCAGTGGTTCCAAACCATATGGGCCCAGGCTGGTGCCAAAGCATCTTCAGGTTTCCTGATGAGTCACAAGTGCTGTTTGGATTCTAGGCCTCAAGACGTCCGCTTTGCAAAGCCTAAAGCACCTTTCTTGAAAGTCTGCTTAAGGCAGAGACACAGGGCTGACTTCTTGTGGCTTAGCCAACCCAGACTAAATTCTGGATGGTGCCCAACAGTGGGTAGCCACTGTCCCCTTAGCCCACAAAGGTTCACCTGGGACTGGTGAAGCATCACTTTACTGTGCCTCACAACCACCCAAGGAAGCTGGCCAGTGCAGCCCCATTTCACAGATATGGACACTTGCAGAAGGGAAAGGGAAAGTGGAAGCCTAGCTAGAGTCCCAGACTAGTCTGACTGCCAACACCTGGCCAGGGTAACTCACCAGTTTGCCTCCAGATATGTGAGGAAGATGGAGCAGTTGGGGGGATCTGCTCTTTCCCCAAAAGGCTGATGGTCTCCAGCACCTTTCACCCACTTGGGAGGGGCAGCCTAGAGATAGGTGCCCTTCCAGGGCATCAGGGTGTTGAAAGGAGAAATGGGACCTTGGAATGGACACAGTCTCCCTAATGTGAGGCCAGTCTTGGGCTGAAGGTGAAAATATTTGCTCTGGGTACCTGCTGCCTCCAAAGAATGAGATAAATCTAGGTCCATCCATGACCCTTATTGCATGACCCAAGGGAATCACAGCCATGGCTAATACTAGCACTAAATCAAGGATGTTTGTGTGTGTGTGTGTGTGTGTGTGTGTGTGTGTGTGTGCATCTGTATGTGTATATTTATAGTGTACATGCATGTGTGGTATTTGTGTGTATTTATATGTGATCTTTATGTACATGGACTTTATTTACTGCCAAACAGTATTATGTCCGTCATTTGGACTCAGTGATGTCAGATTTGCTAGTGATGTAGTGAGGAGAGAGAAGGCAGCAAGGTTCGGGGGAAAGGACACTGGACTAAGACTATGTCTGTTCCCATCTCTGTAAAACCTTGTTGTTCTCATTAAATGACACACACCACTCACCTCCATGACTTTGCCAGATTGATCCTGCCCTGCCCTGGGGTCTTCTCACCTCTTGGTCCTGGCTCTTTCAAACTCTACTCTCTCTGCCTCACAAGGTAGATGCCTATATGCCTGTCCTAATGCTCCCAATTGCTAGTACTGTCCCAAGCCATTACTCCACATATATTTTAAGTTTACTTTTCTATTTATATGTTGTTCCCCTCCAGCACAATATAGAAGATTCTTGGCAAAGATGATTGTCTTCTGTTTGAATCCTTAGTTTTTAGCCCAACACTTAATGTAGAGTAGGTACGGAAAAGGTGCTTGTTGAATGAATGAACGAATTCCTATGTTACTTCAAGGATCACAAAATAGTTCAGTGAGGTGAGTAATGCAAATGTTTGATTCACATTTTGCCAATAAGGAAACTGAAGCTCAGGGAAGGGAGGGGATTGCCCACAGTCTCTGTTTCTAGTAAGGGGCAGAGGCAAGCTTTGAAGCCCAGTCTCCCCTGAAGCCAGGTCCTGTGTATTCTCCTCTAAATTATGCCAGCTCTTCCTGGAAGATTTAGGTTTGGTTCTGAATCCAAAAGTCATTAGCTACAGTGTATCTTTGGATCAATTAATTATCCTCTACAGGGGGTAAGGGAGGAGGAACATTTTCCCTCTCTGTCAAGGGATATGTATAGGCACTGTGAAGTGGGTATAAAAATCTCTGCTTCCCTCACAAAAGCTGTTGTGAAGAGCAAGTGTTATAATGTATGTTTTCAGAGACATAAATTATTTTTCTCCAAGGACTCCTTTAGCTATGTTCCAAAAATTTTGAGATCTCATTATTATTTATTTATATGTAGTCTTTAACTGTTTCTATTTGTTCTTTGAATCACTCATTATTAAGTCTCCATTTAGGTCTATTTTTTTGCTTCTATTCCCTTTGTTAATTATTATTTTATTGTATCTCTAATATGTATATTTAGTGTTTCTTGGCTCATTTACATTTATTTATAATTGTCCCTTTCTCTAGCTCAAGGTCTTTGTTTGTAAAAGTTTGTAAATGTGGTACTGAGAAATAGATATATTCTTTAATGTTATCATTCATAAGACATCATGACACATTCAAATCTAATTTATCCAATAGTTTGATTACATATTTTCCTTTGTGTTTATTGCTTGATTAGATTTGTTCATTTCAGAGAGAGGGACATTAAAGTCTCCTATAAATATTATGTGACTATTTATGTGTAGCCAAATATATAGCTTTTCAAGACTTGATGTAGAAGATGAAATTGAAAGTGAAAAAATTACATCCTTAATTACCTAGTCATTCCTTCCTGCTAATCACCACTTGCTGCTCCAGTTCCACAGAGAGTTTACTATATGACTAGATGGGGCAAAAAGGGACAGGAGTAGGTAAATTCACATGTCCCTAAATCCTAACCTTGTTCTAGTCAGGAAAATGGTACTCTGACTAGCTTTTAGCCTAGGATAAAAGAAGGAAGGCACTGGAACTTATTTTATTTTGCCTTTCTGAATTTTTTAATCTAATAAATTAAAACACTAAAATGTTCTGACAATTTGAGTTAATCTCAAATCAGAAGAAAGTCTTAAATTTTTTGAGGACCAGGGCTTGATCTGTGGATCTTTATTTCTGAATACCTATCTGAAACAATGTTCCTCCCTGCTGCATACTCCTATTTGCAAATAAGAAAACACATATTTTGAACAATTAGATTGATCATTCTTATCTAGTCAGTAAAAGAAAATCAAATTACTTAAACCAACTCCAAAAAGTAAAATTACAAAACATGATAAGCCTTGAAATCAACTCCTGTCCTAATCAAACTAGGAAGAAAAAAATCTACTCAGGTAGAGAAGAAAGAAAAAGAAACCAAGATCACTCTTAATTTAAGTGCTAATTCTTCCACGTGGAAAGCCAGCAAACCAGTCTCCATTTTAGTCACTGAGAGAAGTTCTATTTCACAGCTCCTGTGGTGGCCTTGTGGACCTGTAGTTCTTTCCCTGTTCTTCCTGTTTTCTGCTGTGACTTACTCTTAGAAATATAAATTCAGGAAGCCTTGGATGGAGAATGACAATTGTCTCAGTTGTAAATATAGGAAAGGGAAATTTAGGCCCCAGAATTTGACTTCAGTTTGTGGCAAAATTGCAGAATGTAATATTTGTTAGTGGATTTCTAGAAAATGAAGCAATGATCACAAAGAATCAGCATGGCTTCATCATAAATAGGTCAAGCCAGAAAAATTTAACTATTTACTTCTTTGATAGGTTTCTGGAGGTGATCAATCAAAGTAATTTCATATATACATTTTTTTTCTACATTTTGAAAAAGGATGCAGTAAAGGTTCTCATGCTTGTATTGAAGAAACAATGGAGAGATGGGTCACTAAAGTTAAGAAAGACTGGGAAAGCAACCAAATTGAACCATGCATATAGAGAAGAGATTGGTATTGGGGGAGATACCCCTCTGAGGTCATTTAGAGCTTGATCTGCCTGCAGGGAGGGAAAGATACCAAAAACATGGAAAAATGAGCCCCAGACCTACAGAAAGAACATCAACCACTACTGCCCCACAGGCTGTTATTCCACTTACCCAAAACCTTTTTGGAAGCCATTTGTACAGGATTCAAAGATGTCCTTGATGAGAATGCATCCCCAAGTGACATTGAGTAGTGGGTTGCATCTTAACTATTTGATAGTTGACTGAGATTTAGAGGATGCAAGATCTCATTGCAGTTATTATTTCTTGATTGCCCCACCCAAAAAGCAGAGTATAATAAAGCATTCCTTTAAAAAACTGTTTTTTTTAACAAAGGGTCTCCCCTATCTATAGGTTAAGATTATTTCATATTCCATGAGTGATTCATTGACCTCATAAACATCAAGTGAAGCAGAAGAGAGATTTATCTCCACCAGCTGTATAAACTTCCTCTGGGATGGAGAAGAGATCTAGCAAGAGTTCATATGGATGGGAGTGGTGAGATTCCCCCAGATGTTTCTGTTTGTATGGGACATAGTATCAGTTCCATCAAGCCCCAGAACTTGGTAAATGCTCTTGGCAGAGATCTGCAAGTGCTTGGAAGAGTTTTGTCTAATCATTAACACAGGAAAGACCAAAGAGATGAAGAGTGCCCATGCTCATAGGAGATGCATTTGGACAGGCAATCTGTTGGCAGTACAGAGAGAGAACAAGTTCAATTCGGAATTGAACAGGAAGGAAGAATGGCCTAGATTGCCTTTGGGAAATTACAAACTAATGCTAATGCAAAGTTTCCAATTTGTAGTTCTTACCTGATCTCCCCCTTTTTATGTTGTGTTTCATTCTTAGATTTATTAATTTGGGAAGCCTTGGATGGAGAGTAGCAAAAGGCTCATCTTTTTAATACCACCAGTTCACCACAATTGTTGTTTTGAACAACAGTCCATCAAACTCCAAAAAAATAAAAATGAATGCCACTTGTATGATCTGCAATGGAAAGATAGTGAGGGGAGTGATTGCAGCTCTAGAGGTTAAGGCAATTAAAATCAACAGCATTGATTAAACCCAGGCCAGACACTAAGCTAAGTGCTGGGGACACCACAAGATCAGTCCCTAGCCTCGAGGTACTCACTGTCTAATGCGGAAGACAAATATATTCAGAATAAATTAGAGGAAGGTCTAACTGTAGCTCAAGATATAATCAAGGAATTGGAAGTGAATTGGAAGAGATGATGGATTGATGGTTCCAGAGTCCTCCACTAGTCCCTTTATCAATCAGGAGAAATAGGAAAGCCTCTGGCCAGAAGGACAAGGACAGGGACCCCACAGGAGGAACCCACATGTCAGTGAATGCCACTTTATCGTAAGAAAAGATGTCTCACCTTGTCCAAGGGGGATGGTAACCTCAGCAGATGAGAGGAATGGGTTTGACAAAGGGGGGGGGGTGTCTTGTGAAGAGCATTCTCAGTCCAGACCTGAGGATCCAGGTATGGACTTGCTCCCATGTGACCACAGACAAGCTCTCTGCCTGCCCTGGCCTTCAGATCCTCGATAAGATGAGTGAGGACTGGACGCTTTCTGAGATTCTTTCCCTAGCTGGAGATCCATCATTGCGTGCTCTGAACCAGCCAACCTTGGAGGCCTTCTGAGTTCTGACACTTGAGTGGTTCTTGATTAAGCCATTGGCCAGAAGACTCTATGATTCCAAAACTCTAAGATTCTCTGATTTTCTGAGTTTAGGATTCATTTAATGCAACCTTAGTTGTCTCAACTGAGCTATGAAAGGTGATGGATGAGGGCAGCTTCTTCCTTTCAGCCTGGGATTTTAAGACTCCCAGATTCTCTAGGTCTATAGTATTCTGGGATTCTAAGCATCTACAATTCTGAAAAGTAGTCTGAGGCCCTCTAATTCTGGGAAACAGACATTCTGGAGTTCCAGGCCATTCTGTTTACATTTTCAGCAGTCAGCTTAGTTGTTAAAACTCAATGGAAGCATCTCATCCACTATTTATAAGTTCATGGCTACTCACTTTACTGGATATTGGTCTCTGTACCTACTCAGACCCTGGGGGTGCAGAGACCCTGCCCTTCCAAACCCTGGGCTGACCCCATTGGAGTCCTACCTCAGGCCCAGGATTCTTCCCCTCAGCCCCTCTTGTGTCTAGTTTCACTCTATCATTATGGATGGGCCCAGAGAGCAGGTGTGGGGGAGTAGGGTGGGGGCTTGGGTTCTGGAGTCTGTGATAAAAACTGAATGCAGAGTGTCCCCATGGGCCTGTGGGGAGGTGGGAGGGAACAAGTCCTGAGGGGAAGGGAGCCAGAGATGACTTAATTAATCAGGTTTATGGAATTAGATTAAACCTGAAACCTGAAATTTCCAGTGAGTTTCCCTGGTGAGCCAGGGGTAGCAGCCTTGCGAATGTCATTCGGTCGGCATTCCAGGCTGGCCATGAAATGTCACTGCGTTCTGAGAAAGCCTCAGCAGTGATTGCTTATTTGTTTCTGCTCTGGGGTAGACACAAGCTCCCCGCCGCCCCCCCCCCCCCATGGAAGGTCTATCTGGAATTCCTGGGAGGAGGTCCTGCAGAGCTCTTACAGGGCATTGCCATGGAAATGGAAAGGCCGCTCTTCTATCTTGGGTTCCTCTCTGGAGGGGGGTCTTCTTCCTTGATCAGCATCCTGTTCATTTAAGGCAGGATTCATGTTTCAATGCTACAAATACAGGGTTAGGGGAAGGAGTGGGCTTGGCAAAGACCTGGCACTTGAAGAGGTTGGCAAGTTCAGCATGAGACTGCAGGGAGAAATAGACGCCAAAAAGGGATGGCCTCCAGGAGGAGGAGGTGATCAGTGCTCTGTACTCTGCCAATTGAGGAAGGACACTGGCAAACCAGAGGGCATCCAGAGCATGCAGCCAGCATGGTAAAGAGTCTTGGGTTTGGACTCTGGGCAGTCTGGTTGAAGGCAATGAAGATGACCATTGACCTGGGGATGGAAGACTTGGGTGGAGGGTCAGGAGAGCTGTTTTCAAGTATTAGAAGCACTGGCTGGTTAAAAACTAAACAGACTGATTCTTTGTGGCCTCAGAGGGAAATACTAGGAGTAACTGTTTTTTAGGGTGATGAATATTTCAGTCATATTTAGGCTTATCGTCAGAAAAAACCACCTTTAGCTTCCTTCATTGCTCGCATTTCGTCATTACTATAATGTAGGATAAGCATTTATCTCATTTATTTCCTACTCCCCCATTCCATGAAAGGCTAGACTATACCAGAGAGAGCCAGTAACAAAAAACATTTAATTATGACACTAAACAATATAAATCACAAAGAAGGGGATCAAATATTATTTATTGAATTGGTGCAAGAGTCTCTCTCTTCCCAGGGATGCCATCATTTAATTCCCTTGTAACCCCTCTGACTTTCCAGCTTGGTGGAAGACCCAGCCAGTATGCAAACTGCAGCCCCTTGCCCTGTGGTGGACATGTGCCTCTGGGAGTCAGGACATATTCAGGCCAGGCCCCCACCTTGCCTCTGGAACCCCCATGGTCCAACTGTGAGTCTTGGCCCCAGAGCCACTACTTTTGGCTGCTTAGCTGAGTTAGTCTACTCTTCTTCAGGGGTACCTAGGTGGAGAGAGAGAGAAGAGAAGACAAGACAAGAGAAGACAGAAACAGAGAGACAAAGACAGAGACACAGAGAGAGAGCGATAGAGAGACAGACAGAGAGATGAAGATACACACACACACACACACACACACACACACACACACACACCACATCAGACCTGGAGTCAGAAGACCCACTTTCCTGAGTTCAAATCCAGCCTCAGACTTCTACTAGCTGTGTGACCCTGGGCAAGTCACTTAACCCTGTTTTCCTCAGTTTCTTTGGGTGAAGTAAGAAGAAGGAATTGGTAAAACCCTTCAGTGTTTCTGTCAAGAAAACTCAAGTGGAGTCATGAAGAGTCAGACTCTACTGAAAAACAGGCCAGCTTGATGGCTCTCTTCTCTTCAGCCTGCTCAGTAGTTCTTCCCCCCTTTCTCTGCTTGTCACCTTGCCCTGGCAGAGAGTCCGATGGGTCTGGTTTAGCACAGGTGTGAGTACTCTTTAGAGTGGGCTCCAGGAGAAATGCCATACGCTGGCAGCTTTTGGGCAGAAGGAGTGGCAGAACCTGAATGTCAGATGGAGGACTTGAAGCAGACCCCAAAGGATGGCAAGGGTATGAGTGGCCATTGATGGGCCAAGGGCATGTCAGGTAGGTAGAGGTGGGAAAGTCAGGACGTCCTTAGAGACTATCCATTTGACTTGAGCACAGGCCATATGAGAGGAAGTAATGGGAGAACCTGCTTGTGGAGACCCATGGGTGTCCAGCTAAGGAGTCTGGACCTGAGGCTGCAGACAATGAGGAGTCAGTGAAAGTTCTGAGGAGGGAAGTCCCATGATCTGAGCTGGGCTTTGGGAAGATGACTCTTGGATGGGTGGGTCATAGACCTAGAGCCAGAAGGGAGCTGCTAGGCTGGTCCACCCACCTCATTTAGAAGACTCAGAGCAGTGACAGAATTGACCCAAGACCAACTGAACCCCCCCCACATTTAAACCAATGAGTTCCTCCTGAAGATTCAGTCTATTTTCTCTCCATTGTGCTTTCTGCCTAAAGGACTTGGTTTGGAGTGAAGGGGCTGACTTTGTCATGGGACATTTTAGTTGAGGTGGGACGTTCAGATGGGGATTGCTACCAGGCATTGGGAGTAAAGCCCTAGAAAGAGCTCGAGGGTATGGCCAGAAAGGGCCCCATAGTCAGTAATGGCAGCATGACGTTGGAGGCTGTTTTTGAAACAGGGAGAGGCTGGGAGATTGGATGGAAAAGCCAGAGGGTCCAGGACAAGCATCGGGGACCCTGCATTGGGGAAAAGAGGAGAGCCCAGAAAGGAGGGTATAAAGAGGGAGGAAAAGAGCCAGGAAAGATCAACTCCCCAAGGACAAGGGATGCTATGGATTTCTCTTTATATCCCCAACCTTTAGCACAGTACTTGGCCGATAGTTGGGACTTGAAAAAAACTGCCAAGAACCAAAGAATGTAGAAGTCTATTATTGGTCTGTTCTGCCTCCTGGGCCACTCTGCTACCCCCGAGGAAGCCTTTCCTTTCCCCAAACTCCGGGCCTAGCTTTCTCTTCTTCTCTCAGTCCCCCTCCCCTGTACAGTGAGAGGATGGAACTAGGCAGTATAACTAGACTCTGTCTAAGAGAAATGCAATGGGAATGGGCTTATTGTTTCCCTGTTGATTTTTACCATTACAGCAACCAGTGTTTTATTCTAGGGATTTTTAATTATCCTTAACATTGAGGATTGAGGTAAGCAGGTAAGCAGCCTTGCTAATTAATATGGGCATTCTGTGGCTTTATTTAATTAAGGGCAAATGGCCCAAGACTAAGAGAGTCTACTTCTGACTCTGAGAAATAAGAAGGTAAACCAATACCTTATTTCCAAATTAACATGATTGATAAGGAGTCAGCTCAGAACTGCCTTTACTCTGGGGAGCCATTGTGTTTCCACACCAGGATAAATGGCCCATCTGTGGCTTGGGCCCATGAGATAATGCTATGAGAAAGAGAGTCAGGGTGCAGGGTTGGGGGCTGGGGGTGATGGGCCTAGGAAGGCAAATCTGGGGAGGGCGTATTTGGGACAAATTTGGAAAGGCTTCCATGTAGAACAGTGAGAGACTCATGCTGCCTGGCCCTGAGGACCCTGTGGGGGGAAGAGTTAAAACCAAGCACATTACTGGTAGCAGGAATGCTTTTTGGCCATAAAAACCATCCAACAATGGGATGGGTTGCCTCAAGGGGGTAGTGGGTTCTCCCTCACTGATGCCCTGACAGTGGAAAAAGAAATACTAAGGCAGCCAGAGTAGAAAAAAGATAGCTGGCCTGGAAATCAGCAAGAATCGAATTCAGATTTAGTCTCTGACCTTCCCTGGCTGGATGATCTCCCTGCCCTACTCAAAAGTCTAGGCCTGCACTGACCAGTGAAGTCCTAGTCCCTGCTGCTCCCCCTTTCTTTAGGTTCTTCCGGGAGAACTCCCGCACACTCGGGCCTGGGTGACCTCTTGCCAAGAGCATAGAGATCTCATCAGTCCAGCTATTTACAACGGGGTTCCTTCCTTGGGGATGGCAGCTACTTGGGGGCAGAGTCTGTGGTTGACTCTCGTTTCCTCCTCAGTGCTCTATCCTAGCTCCAAATACATTAATAAGCTCTTAAGAGTTGGTTAGGGCAGCCAGGTGACTGGAAGTCAGAAAGACCTGAGATTCAAATCTGGCCTCAGACACTTCCTAGCTGTCTGACCTTGGGCAAGTCACTTAACCCCATTTGCCTCAGTTTATTCATCTGTCAAATGAATTGGAGAAGCCACTTGTATCTCTGCTGAGAAACCCTCCCCCAAAGGTAGACTCTAGCTCCTGCAAGAATGGTTGCTAGGGGCATTTGTATAGTGTGTAGAGCAGCAGCCCCCGACCGCACCTCACCCAGGCTCCCCTGGGCAGGCTCTCTGACTCTATGTGACCGATCTTCCAGGGGCACCTGAGCCCCAGCTCTTTTGCTCATCATTTGTCCAATGAGCCAAGTGTGGGCAAGCACACAAAGACCCAAGGACACACTGACACAAAGACCAGCACAACCTGTCTCTTTGATGATAAACTAGATTTGTCAGCACCATGCGCCTGGCTCACGGCGTCTGTCTTTAGGGAGACTCCATAATCAGCCATTGTTGTAAGAAAAAGATCCTGCAGAATGAAGAAAAACATTCAGAAAATGCCAAAGCCACTGAAATATTCCCATTCAATGCAGCTAAAATTAGAGGAGAAGCAGGAAATTTGGGGGAAAATCTTTGCAGCAGTTTTCTCAAATAAAGGTCTCATTTCTAAGATATATAGCCGGCTAAGTCAAATGTTTAAGAAAAAGAACCATTCTCTAATTTGATAAATCATCAAAGGATATGAACTTTCAAAGGAAGAAATCCAAGCATCAATAGTCATATGAAAAATGCTCTAAATCACTAATAATCAGAGAAATATAAATTAAAATTACTCTGAGTGCCAGCTCATACCCATCAGATTGCAAAAATTGCAAAGGGAAATGAAAATATTGGAGGGACTGGGGGGAAATGGGTGTTTAATGCACTATTGGAGGAGCTTTGAAATTGGTTCAGTCATTCTGGAAAGCAATTTGGATCTATGCCCCAAAAAGCCATTAAATTGTACATGCCCTTTGCCCCAGGAATACTATTATTAGGTCTAGGCCCCAAAGAGATTAAAGAAAAAGGAAAAAGAGCCACCTGTGCAAATCCTGCCTCTGATACTCTGTAGCTGTGTGACCCTGGATAAGTCGCTCAACTGCTCTGTGCCTCAGGTCCAACTGTACTCAGACCCTTGCCACTTAACTAAGTGTGTGACCCTGGGCAAGTCACTTCACCCTGACAGCCCCGCATTCAGAGCCATCTCCAGTCGTTCTGATTCCTGGATGGCCACCAGACGCAGATGCTCTGGAGGAGCAAGTGAGGCTGGGGACTTAGCACAGCCCCCCCCCACTCAAATCCAGTTCACGCGCTTATCATGGCATTGCCTCCCTGATGTCAGGGTCTTCTTTGAAAATGATGGACAAACAACAATTAATAGTGGGGGTAATGTGCGCCTCCCTAGGTGTTGTAAGTTTAGAATGTGTGTGGGTGTGTGTAAATGCATGTGAAGCAGTCTTCTTTTGCTTTTCCTCCCCTTTCCTTTCATCATCAGCACCCCCACCACCCCCACCACTACATATCTAGTTGAATTCCAAAGCATTGATAACTGAGCCCACCCTGTAAGGGGACAACCAGTTGCCTCCTGAGGCTGCCCCTAACTGGGGAGACTCCTGGGGTGAGGGAGCCTTCTTCCATTTAAGGCAAGCCCGCCTTTGTATAGATTCATAGCATTGGCCTTAATTTTTCTCCCCATGGGCAAGCAGCACAGAAAGGCCTGGGGAGTCTGGACTCACTTTATGTTTGTCTTTATGAATCTCCCCCCATCCAAGGGCTTAGGACAGTGCTTAGCCCCAAAGAGGAGTTTCATCAACAGTGAAGTTTGTGTTCCAAAGGCCTTTTCAGGTTTAGCTCTTATGACCCACTTTTAGGACAGTACTCATTCTCCAGGAGAGTATATTCCAGATAAAGTGCTTTCTTGGTTTTTTTTTTTTTTTTTGGCTTTACCAGAGACACAGTAGCCTTTTTAAGCTTTATTAGAAAATTCTCATGCCAGCTGTCTCCTTCCTGCAACTGTTATTCACACAATATGCCTTCTTTTTTTCCGTTTTCCACTCTCTATGTGGATACTAATGAGCATGATTCATGGGGAGGGTCTTCCAGTGGAACAAATGCATACCCTCCAGAGAAGTTGGGGCAACCTCATGCCATCTCCCCAGCCCCTATGGTTTGGCTAAGGAGGGGACTCAAGGGGATTCATTGGGGGGCAGTCAAAGAGGATGTGATTGTGAATATTGCATTTTAACACCTGGACATTCCACAATCAGGGCAGCCCCACAGTGAGAATAACAAGGGTGAGGGGCAGCTAGGTGGTACAGTGGATAGAGCACTGGCCCTTGAGTCAGGAGTACTTGAGTTCAAATCCGGCCTCAGACACTTAATAATTACCTAGCTGTGTGGCCTTGGGCAAGTCACTTAACCCCAGTGCCTTGCAAAAAAAAAAAAAGAATACAAGGGTGAATATATTTGAAATTGAAGACATTGAAGCTCTATTATTCTATCCATGATCATTGTACCAAGGACACTGATGAGCTAAGACAGCTCTGAAAACATTTAACAATTCCCAATGGAAAAAAAAAAAAGAAAACTGATCAAGTGAATGGGATTGGGTGCTGGATGTGGAGTCGGAAAGGCTTGGGTTTGAATTCTACTTTATATACTTAATAATTAGGTGACTCTGGACCAGTCACTTCAAAATTCTGTGTCTCAGTTTCCTCATTTGTAAAAGGAAGGTAGAGCTCAGTGATTTCTAGCCCCCATCTAAGTTAAAGGCCCTCTTTTGTCAATGTGCTTGATAAAAAGTCTGAAAACTTTGAGAAACTCTCCGAATAAATAGGCAGAAGTAGAGGCCAAAAAGAGGCACTTGCCGCCGGCCTTCTCCAGCCCGCCAGCTTGGTTTATACTGGATGCCCCTCTGCTCTTGGGAACCTCTGTTGTTTTGCCAAAGGGGCAGCCTCGCTTAGCCTCTCTCTTGACCTCTGCCTGGCTCTCATCCCTTCTGGTCTCCATCCCCTCCTCCCTCTTTTTACCCTTACGCTTTCCCCTTGAACCTTGGACTTTGAGAGCTGTGGGCCTTGGCTTGTGCCCTCCCCAGTAAACAAGTGGGGGTAAGAACCATCTCTTGGACTTGGGAACCCCTTCTCTATCAGCAGAACTTGTTCCACTGCTTCTTCTTGTTCCCTTTGTCTTTCATGTGTTGTTGTATCTGATTCTATGTGACTCCATAGGGTCTTGGCAAAGATACTGGAGTGGTTTGCCATCCCTTGCTTCAATATGTCCCCATTTTATAGATGAAGAATTGAGGTAAATAGGAGTTAAGTGATTTGCCCAGGATCACACAGCTCAAGAGTGTCCAAGGTTGGATTTTATCCACTGTGCCACCTGACTGCCCTGACCTTTCTTGTAGCTGAACAGAATCCATGTTTTTGACATTCTGTGATACAGTTTTAGGTGGGTGGGAGTAGAAAAGTTCTGTTTTGGGGCAACACAGGCAGCTCCTAAGCCACATGCTTGTGCTGCCTGGGTTGGCCTGATGTCCCCTGGCATTTCTCTCTTCTTTCTTTGTGGGTTCAGTTGTGCCTCCATAGTCTGAGATTCTAGGATGATGAGATTTTCAGAAAGTAGTGACTCTGTCATAGGGCCCATCATGGTGCCCTCTGCTTGCTGGGCTTGTCAAGAGCTTGGTATTCTGATTGTGAGGTCAGTAGCTCCAAGATTGCTGTTTGTTGATTGATGCCAATTTTCAGGGCTAGAGAAGAGAAGGGTCTTTCCCCACATCATGGACTTGAAGAACCTTGGAGTTACCCATTTAGAAATGGCCCAGATCTAGAGGACTCCTTGCCAAGTCCAGGCTGGGCTGATGCCAGTCTCCCAGCCCACAGTGCATTCAGGCACCATTGGGCTCTAGCTAGTTCTGTGGGCAGAAGGAAAGGACCCTTTCTCCCAACTCCAACAAGCCATTTCCTCACTTGTCTGTGACAATGCTGAGGACCAGACAAATATCCTCATCCAGGGTCTCACTGCAGGTCAGTGGCAGAGCCCAGATCCCAGGGCCTTCCCGCCAGGGGGCCCGGTATGGATGAGTCAGAGAGGCAGACCTTGTAATTCTGAGTCTTAATGACCCATGATGGCTTCATTTCCAATTTCCATACTGCCTGGCCGGCCCGGTCTGCCCGGCCTGCTGCATCTCCCTGTCATGTTCAGTTTGGGGCTGGCCCACTTGACCGCCAGCATCCCAGGAAGGCTGTTTATCAGCTCAGGCAAATTGTCATGCAGGCCGCCTGCTAATTTGGATGTTGCTCCCCAGATCCCGCCTGCCCAGCCCTTCCACATCAATTTTGACTGAGTTTCTCCAGCTACTCTCCAGTCATTTATTTACAAGAAACAGGTACTTCCTCCCATGCTGAGGCAGAGAGACAGAGCACAAAGCAGTCATGAGTGTGGGGCCCAGGCAGGAGACCCAGACCTGGGGCCCTGCAAGGATCAGCCCCCCACCCCAAAGCTGCCTTATCTCCCCTGCAAGCCAAGTGAGTTGGGCTCGGTGGTCCTGCAGCCTCTGACAGCATCTACACCGCTGCGGTGCATCCTGGTCCCTTTGTGTCCTCATTCTGGGTTCCCAGGGCCTTCCTGACTGTGATCTTGGAGTGGTGGTCTCAGCTGTGTCCGGCTCTGGGTTCTAAGGTCCCCTAGAGAGAACCGCACAGAGAGGGACAGCATTAGGCACATATTTTTTCATATGACTATTGATAGCTTCAAATCTTCCTCCAAAACCAAAGTAAGTTTCTAGAGACGATGGGCTTGTAGACCTCTGAACTAGAGGCCTTCTAGTCCACTCCCTTCATTCTGAAGGTAAAGGGATGAAAGTACAAGTGGTGAAAGGACTTGCCAAGGAGCACGCGGGTTCCAGGCTGGTCCGGACCACCTCCCAGTTCTTCCTACCACCTGGAGTCTTTCTCTCTAAGAGAGAGAGAGAGAGAGAGAGAGAGAGAGAGAGAGAGAGAGAGAGAGAGAGAGAGAATGAGAGAATGAGAATAGGCAAGTGGGGGAACAGGGAAGATTTCCCTTGAGCAGCAGGGTTACATCGATGGAAAGAGAGGGGAAGACTCCAAATATGCCACTGACCACCCCGAGCTGAGCTGGCGGATCCCAGTGCCATCTCTCCTCATGCCACTTGATCCATCTGACCTGGGCTGAGTGTCCAGCTCCCTCTCAAAGAGGTGTGGGCGGCCTTGTGGGACCCAAGAACACCTGCAGGGCCTCTGTAGAGGGGCCTCCCAATCCTCAAGCCCAGAGGGAGCCCAACCATCCCCTAGATGCTCTGGCTTTCGTCATACTGGCCGGGCTGCGGCTCTCTGCGGAGCCTCTGGCTCGGGCTTGGAGTTCTGCTTTCAGTAACAATAAGAACAGTAACCGTGGCTGACATGTTTATGTCCATCCAAGCTCCCAGAAGCCTTCAGACATTTCTCTAGGGTACTGACAGCAGGCTGGCACCACCGAGCCTTGAGTGACAGCAGAATCCCCCACTTGTTGGGGAGGAGGCCTCTTGTAGCCCTCTGATTTGGAGTGGGCAGTCTTCCCCTTGGTGTATGTGGATGTGGACCCTGTCTGAAAGCCACACAGTCTGAGGTCATGAACACAATGGCAGCTGTTAGGCCTCTTGGCCTTCTCTGAGAACATGCACTTGCCCCCCCCTCAGCCCCAGCTACCTGGGCATCCCAGAGGGCCACCTGGGCATCCTAGGGGGCCTCTGGGCTCCTCTTAGGGCTCCTCAGGCCAGGTGGTCATGGGACTAGTTCAGCTCTGAGTTCAAGGCTGGTCCCCTGAGAATGAACACTAGGAGGCAGAAGTGGCATTTGTTGTGGAGTTGTGCAGGGTCCCCATCTGGACTTGTGGAAGGGGCTGCAGGGAGACAGACCCCATGGTGCAGCCGAGCTTCAGAAGAGTGATTGGCAGCTCTAGGGGCTCTGAGCTTTCAGGGGCTAGCTGCAGTGGAGGGGGACCTCCTCCTCTCATGGCATAGAGTAGAAGGGATTCCCCAGGGTCATGTAGCGCAAGGTCTAGAGGTGAGACCTTGGCCCTGATAATAGTGGTTGGTTTGACTGTGGCTATGGTGGGGCTCAGTTAACAGGGGGTGCAGCACTGAGCCTACTCCCCCTTCCCACCCCACTTCACAGCCCCTGGGGCTATCACAGATGGGAGGAATGTGGGGATGCATGTCGTCTAAAGCCCAAAGAAGCTTGGACACCCAGGGACTTAGGTTCAAATCCAGGGGCTTGACTACTTGTTGGTTTGTTGAATTTGAGAGACTGATATGACCTTTGGACCTCGTTTTCCCCATTTGTAATGAAGCACCTGAGCTAAACGTTCTCCAAGGATATCTTTTCCGACCAATCCCATGACCTCACTCCTGGAGCTCCCGAGTTGGAAGGGGCCCCAGGAACCCCCAATTCAGACTAGACAGGAAGTGCCTATCCAGACCAGGGGTGCCCGGCCAAATGGAAACCCATCTCTGTGGGCCACAAATGAACATTGTCTGTTGTGGAAGGTGTATTTTTTATCATCATTTTAATCTGGCTGCACTTGGGAGATTTGCTACCTCTGCTCCAGGATCTGCTGACCTCACCCCCTCCCCACCTGTTTGGTGGGAGGAGGAGGGTAACTTCTGTCATCAGGAGGTTTGCCTTGACACCCCAGGAAAGCAAGGAGACCTGCCCAAGGTCACCAATCGAGGCTTCAGTGGTCCAGGTTCTATGACAGTTGGGGCTCCTGCTGCCTGTCAGAAGCCCCTCCACCCATCCAGGAGCCATCCTGGAGCCGGCTGCTGAGCTGGGCTACTACCTGAACATTGGAAGTTCTCCATCATGATCGGGTAGTTTTTCTCCTTCTTCACCAGAGACCCCAGAAGCTTCAGGGAGCTGTTCTGGGCCTGCAGCAGGAGTGAGCCTGACCCAAGGCTTTGTCCCATTGCAGAGAGAATAGAACTGGCCAGAAACAGGAATCGATTTGGGGTTGCAATTAGGTTCTCAGCTGCAAATCACTAATTTCAGACCTCTTCAGTTTTTCCCCAGGTCCAAAATATACGGCTTATTGTTCTTAAAATATTTATGCAGTTTTGCATTATTTATGGAGCTCAGAAAAACTGTATTTTTTTAGCATCAGAGGAAATGGAAGGTTCTTTCATGTCAATAGAGCAGACGATAATAATAAATCTGTGGTAGAAATCTGTAAACGTGGAGGGTATTTCTGGCAGGAGGGTCAGGACCCAGGTCTGGTTGACTCCCAACAAAAGCCCCCAGCCTAGGCAGTGTGACCCTGCCCCCCTCCCCCCAAGCTGGGATAGCTGCCTTGTTAGCCTGGGCCAGGCCTCACTCTCAGACCTGGGGAAGGGTCTTCTCCATCAATGAGGTGGATGGACTAGGCGGCTCCCAGTGGAAATGCTCCTACATTTACAGGTATATTTTCCACAGAAGCCCTCATGGCCTGGTGACATTTGTCTTATTATCTCTGTTTTACAGTGGTAGTCACTGACTTTCAAAGAAGTAAAGAGCCTACCCACTCCCCCAAAGTAGGCTCTGGAGTCAGAGACCCTGGGTTCAAACCTCAACTTACACTTTTTACCTGTGTGACCTTGGGTAGCTCACTTGGCATCCTTCAACCTCAGTTTCCTCCTCCATAAATGAGGGTGGGGGAGGTAAAGTGACCTCAAAGATCCCTTCCATCTTTTATGTATGTGATCCAAGGGACAAGAAGGCAAACTCACACCAAGCTTAGACGGGAATCCTTGAAGAAACAATTCCACATTGGACAGAGGTCTCTAGTAGAGCATCCCCAGAGATCTGCCCTTGTCTTGGGACTGTTCAGCCTGTTATTTAATTTTTTTAATATATATATATATATATATATATATATATATATATATACATATATATATATTGATTGAAATATGAGATTTCCTCATCACCACTGCCACCATGTTGAAGACCTCCCTTATTACAAAGAAAATGGATTATATAAAATAGTGTGACCTAGTGGACGCCTGGAAGACCCAAATTCAGGCCCTCTCACAATTCACCAGCAGTTGCTGCTGGGCAGGTCCTAGACAACTCTCTAAAACCAGAATGTCAGAGAAGGGGTCCACATGCACTGATTCCCTTTGAGTTTCAGACCCAGGCCCCATTCCTCTCTCTAAGAACATCATTCTTGATATAATGCCCACAGCTGATGATGTACACACCATTCTGGCCCCACTGCCTCTTACCTCTCTATCCCAAAGCAGAAGGGTCGATTCATGGCCCATTCTCCAACATAGCCTCTGTTTTTTGCTGACTCAGAATTTGGCTCTTCTGTTGGAGAGATTTTCATCTACTTAGCTATCCTCATTATGCAGATGGTTCTCTTGGGTCTGCTTATTTCTTCAGTGTCATTTCATAAGAATCTTCTCTTTTTTATAATTTCTCACTGAATAATAACATTTTATCACATTCATAAAGCATAGATTCTTCACCCATTGCCCAATCAATGGGCACCCAGGTTGTGAAGGCTTTTATCAATGACTTAGACAGGCACAGGCAGCATGCTCATTCAGTCTGCCTAGGTCACAGCACTGGGGTCCAGGGGGGAGGGTCAGGACTGGAAAGACCCCAGAGCCCTGGGAGGTTTCACTAAGAGGAGATTCAGGATGGATCAATGGGAAGTCTCACATGGGAGTCAAAATGTTAGCTCCATATGCTGAGGAGGAGAGTGGCATCAACAGAGGCTACAGACTGGATGAGACCTGGGGAAGGTCTGAGTAGACCCTGAGCTTGGTGTTATTCAGCTGTGGGGAGGTAGGTGGTTTTATCTGAAATTATGAGAGTTGGGGCTTCAGAGTGTATTGACTCAGACTTGTGAAAGAATGGACCCAGAGAATGTCATCAAGGGGAGATCACTTAGAATATGGACTGTCTGACCTGGGAAAGACCTTGAACAGAGAACAGAAAATGGGGGAAGACCTTAGAACAGAGGAAGCCAGAACCTGGAGGAATCTTGGAACGTGAGTTGAGAAGAGGGACTCCCGGGGGTGTCAGTCGGCAGCCTCTTTTCTGGGCTTCTTCCTTCCTGTGCCTGGAGCAGATTCTCTGAGTTAGTCCTGCAAAAGCTGCCAAAGGTCATAAGACTAAGGCAGAGTGTTTATGGGATTTTGACCATCCTCTGTACCTCATTGAAATGACTTTTCTTCTTGTAACCTTGGATTTCTCTCATCATTAGAAGGGCTCTGCCGTGTGTTTAAAGAATACATTATTAATGGTATTTGCCTGGCTGTGGTGTCATTATCAATTTTTCATGGTACCTTTTTTAGGGCTTCACTGGTCAGAATTTCAAATAGCACCTTCCTTTCTTCCCTCATTCTCTAAAGGACACTTTTAGCATGAGGTGGGGGGGACAGGAGTGAGGGGAGGGGGACTCAGAGAAGGGGCAACTTCTCCCTGCCTCCCACAGTCACCCCAGTGACCCTCTGGCCCACCATTATGGGGTGTTTGGGAACATTTCACGGCTGCCTTCCTTGGCATGAGAAATTAAGGATGGACCAAGGGGAGGTAGCTCAGTGGCTTAGAGGCAGCAAGGCACCAAGTTCAAATCCTACATCAAATACATCCCAACTCTGTTACCCTGGACAAGTCTCTTAACCTCAGACTGCCTCTGTTTTCTCATCTAAAATTGGGTGTGACAATGTCACCTATTTCTAAGGGTTGTCACAAGAATCAAATGAAATAATTTTTTTTAAGACCTCAAAGCTTCCCTCTGAAGGTGCTTTCCTCTGTGAATTTTTACTAAGCTGTTCTTGAAACTTTTCATCATGGATTGACCTTTTGGCTATCAATTCCATCCTCCAGTTGCCTTGTAACAAAGGGACAAGATTAAAAAATGAGGGTGTTTTAGGTAATAGTCATAAAGAGCCACAATAGCTAGTATTTCTTTTTTTTTTTTTGCAAGGCAGATGGGGTTAAGTGGCTTGCCCAAGGCCACACAGCTAGGTAATTATTAAGTGTCTGAGACTGGATTTGAACCCAAGTACTCCTGACTCCAGGGCCGGTGCTTTATCCACTGTTCCACCTAGCTGCCCCTAATAGCTAATATTTCTAAAGCAATTCATGGCTTAAGAGCATTCTAGAAGTTTTCTTATTTTATCCTCACAATCTCTTCCAAAGACCTCTCATTCCCACCCTCCAGGTGAAGTAGCTGCTAATTATTTTTATCTATTTATTTGCTTAATTATTCATTTGTTTTTTTCAACAGCATGTAAAAATGGTTTTCAACAGTTATTTTTTTGGTAGGATTTTGAGTTCGCCCTCCCTCACTTCCCTTCCTCATTTCCCTCCCCTCTCCCCATGATAGAGAACAATCTGACATGTATAGCTATGCTAAACATATTTTCATATAAATCATGTTGTGAAAGAAGAATCAGAGCAAAAAGGAAAAAATTCAGTAAGAAGAAAAAAAACATGAAGCATTAAACAAAATTTAAAATTTGAAAATAGTATGCTTTGGTCTGCATTCAGATTCCATCGCTCCTTCTTTGGGTTGTGGACGGTATTTTCCATCTCAAGTCCTTCAGAATTATCTTTGATTATTGTACTGCTGTGAAGAGCAAGCCCATAATAGTTGATCATCACAGGGTTGCAGTTCAAGCAATATGTACAAAGTTCTCTTTGTTCTGCTCCCTCCACTCAGCATCGGTTCATGCCTGTCTTTCCAGGCTTTTCTGAAGTCCGGCTGCTCACGATACCTTGGAGAACCATAGTGCTCCATCACATCCGTTCACCATAGCTTGTTCAGTCATTCCCAGTTGATGAGTATCCCTTCAGTTTCCAATTCTTTGCCACCACAAAAAGAACTGCTTTAAATATTTTTACCTGTGGGTTTTTTACTCTTACTTATGATCTCTTTGGGATACAAACCTAGTAGTGATATTGCTGGATCAAAGAATATTTTGCTAATTGTTTTTTTCCAGTTTACAAAGCAGAAAAACCGAGTCTGAGAGTGGTCAGGTCACACAGAATAGGTGTGTCTGGCTTCTGACTCCCAAGTGCAATACTCTCTCCACCCAAAAACTCACTCACTTGCTGGAGGATGGTGGAGGAGCTCTCTCTGAGGAACTTTCTTCTAATAATAATGAGGATTGTGATAGATGGTTATGGCCCTGTCAGAGGAGCAGGTTTTGAAATCTAATCCTCCCACACTCTCAAGTTGGGTGACTACACAAGCCATCCTCTTTCAGTGTGCCTCACATTTCCCCTCAGTAAAATAAAGAATGCTTCCAGTCTTCTGACTCCAAGTGCTGTTAGGAGGGCAGCATTTTGTAAACTCTGAAGTACTCTAGACATGAGAGTCTCATCATTGCCACTTTGGGCATCTTCTCACTTTTCTCATCTTATTCAGTGGGGTCAGATAGAAGCAAATCTCCCTTATGCACCCTTCTTTCTTCCCTGTGTTCTACAGAGGGAGACCAAGTAATAGTCTTTTGTAGCTAAGTGGCCTGTGTTGGCATCCTGGACAGACAGGGAGGATCTATTGTGGTCCCACATGATTTCTTCTCTTGTCCCAAGTTCATCAAGCATTTATGAAGCACCCACTTTATGCCAGATGATGGGGGAACAAAGAAAGGAAGAAGAGAGCCCCTGTTTCCATTCTGATGCAGGAGATGACATGTGGACCACTGTGTACTAATAAGATGGACAGAGCCAATTGGAAGAGATCCAAGGATGCCCATGCCACCATATTGTGAAAGCATTTTCCAGCACATACTCTGGAGATGATGAAAGAAAGTTTCTAAGATGGGATTTGCTACTGAGTCTCCACTGTCCCATACTACATATTCTATTCATGAATGAAGACCTTGAAATCAGGAGATTGGGGTTCAAATCCTTGGTCTGGCACTTCAGTTCCAAACTCCTATGTGGCTAAAGACACCTTTCCTGGTTTAGGTATTTGACAGAACTCCTTCTCCTATTTTTAAAAATAATTTATGTAGGATAGGAATTCATTGTTCCTTAAATGATTGGTAGAATTCACTTGTAAATCCATCTGGATCTAGTTTGGGCAAGCCACTTAACCCCATTTGCCTTGCAAAAACCTAAAAAAAAGTACTAGTTGCAAAAATTGTTTCCCAATTTACTACATTTGTTTTGATCTTGGTTACAGTGGGTTTTTTTCTGTGCAAAACCTTTTCAATTTAATGCAGTCAAAATTATCTAGTTTGTTCTGATATGGTGCCTTTTCTAAGCCTTGGTTTCTTCATCTGAAAAAATGTTAGAGCCTTGTAGCTCTAACTGGGACTTTTGCAAAGATAATGTCTCATAAACCTTAGCACTCTCCAGAAAAGTATTGGACTGAATGAATGAACAAAGGACTAAATGGAAATGAATGGGTGGATGGGCAGGTAAGTGGGTGGAAGGATGGGTGGGTGGATGAAGAAGCTCTCCTTAAGCACTTCTCAAGATACAAATGTGAGCAAAAAGAAACCTTAAGGAGCTTATATACTAGGGAGGAAAATGAGGCACCAGAAGTAATCAGGATGAGGGTGTAGGAGAATTGATCTGTGGAGGGAGTTTCTAGGAGAGGGTTTAGAGGAAGCAGGCTTTGGAAGACTAGAAAATCAGGAGCAGGAGGGATAGAGGAGTCTATGGAACTGCTAGTAAATAATGGAGGTAGGACTTTAACTCAGGTTCAAATTTTTTGTTTTGCTATGAATCTGGGATTTTCTGGCTTGAGGATTCCAGGATCCTCAGCCTCTTGCATAGCAGCAAGTAACTCTGTCCCCTCCCTTTAGTAAACTGTGAACCTCCTTTTCAGTTCTCCAACCCCCCCCACCTCTATCTTACAAACCTTAGTGGGCCTGTGCTACAGATGTCTTTAGAGGATGGGATGTAAGGTACTTGGGGACACTGGTGGGGTCACTTTGCTGCTGCCTGGCCTGAGCTCCCCAGGAACAGAAATCTGTCTCTGGTCCAGACAAAGCCTGTAACTTATTCCCTTAGATCCTGGTGAGGCATTGGAGGAAGGAGTTGAATCACTGGGAGTTCTATATTCTCATAAAATCACCAATGCATGTCCTGGGATAGAGAACAGCCCTCAGTAAGAGCCCATTCTTATTAGGGATGGACACAAGCCTTTCTAGAAGACCTGGACATTGCTTGGCATGTCTATTTATGATGGAATACAGAAAGACTATTTGAGCTTCACCTAGGCAAGCCATAGCCAAGTTTAACTCTCACTTCTTCCTGTCCTCCAAATGCATCTTATTTCATCAAAACTTTGAACATCTGAGCATAAAATGATTCTAGAACCAAACAAGTTAACTCTGGTAGAAACCTTAGGACATGGAAACTTGGTGTTGGGAAAGGCCTTAGAACCAAGAATGCCAGAGTTGAGAGGACTTTGGAACAGGGGATGTCAGGGCTGGGATGGATCTTAGAACAGGGGATGTCAGGGCTGGGAAGGGCCATAGAACAGGGAATGATAGAGATACAAGGGATATTCCTTACCCAATTCATGAAGCCAACTCCATCCTCATTGAACCATTTGTGTCTCTTGCACAGGCCAGTGCAGTAGTCTCTTGAAGTGGTTTCTTAGGCTTTTCCCACTTTGATCCACCCTCTTTGCAGCTGCCAAAGTGATTTTTTAAAAATACTGGTCTGACCTTGTCATTTCCCTACTCTGTAAACTCCAGAGGCTCCCTTTCAAACCTGTGGACACATAGAAAGTCTTTTGACATTTAAAGTTCTCCATTTCCTGATCTACAAAATTTGAGGGGCTCCCTCTCCTCTCACGCTCAAGACCACACCCTTCGTGAGGGGCATGTGGGGAGAACTCAAGGGCCTCCCAGTCACCTCCCAGCTCCCAGAGGCCCTTTGTAGGGGCTTCAGGGAGCTCCCCTCACTAGGGCTGTGTTCTGGCACTAGGGACAATGCCTGGGCAGAGACTACAGCCTGCATCTCCGGAGCAGGTGTCCTCTCCTCTCCATGTTGTTCCTTCCTGTGTTCTCTAGCTGCTTTAGTTTTCTAAATACTATGCTAGGAGATAGAGGGGAGAGCAACCTTTTGCCTCCTTCCCAAAGAGGACTGCTCAGGGATGTGGTGGGAGCCTAGCTATTCCTTGACCAGTCCCAGCTGAATTCGGGTGGACTAGGTGCTCTGAACATGGTCCAAGAGCGAGGATGTGATTTTTTTCAACCAATCAGAAGATGTATCCTAGATCACTGTCATCTGCCTTTCATCCAGTGTTCCAAAGACCCATAATCCTTTCCAATTGTTTGTTCACATGTTGTGATATCATGTAGGAATACTCCTTAACACCTGGCTGATGCAGGTGATTGATCAGTTGGAATGGGGGCCAGAACCCACTCTGACACTGGCTTCCTCTGGATCTTATGCAGATGTTGCCTCCTGTGTTGAAGCATCTGCTCCCAGAGGACATGCTTTGGCTTTGTGTTTCTCAATCTCCAGGCCTCCCAATGGCTCCAGGAAGGTTGTTTGTCCTTCCTTTTCAAAGAGAAGTAGTGACGTCACAGGTGACTTGTGGGTGACATGGATCCAAGCAAGGCAGAGGTACACAGGATGATCTGCCTCACTCTTTGTTCCTGAATCACTGAAGTCCAGGGGCAGGACAAAAGTCAGAAGGACTGGTGATAGCCCAGGATGCAGTGGATGACCATGGGGTCTTCTACGTCTGACAGCGCTTGCTTTGACTGCCTCCATGGCTGTTGGACCAAGCTGTTCTCATCTGCTCATTCCACTGGGGAAAGTCTTTACTTGCTTGAGGTAGACACCCCCCCACAACTCACTGTCAGGTGTGAGGACTGTCTGTTATCCTCCACTAGTTTAGCCAATTGGTCAAGATAGTTTTTTCTGGGATGTGGCCACTATGCCCCCTGCAGCATCTTGCCATTGTGAGTTGGGTGAATCAGGTGGACACCAAAGGTGGATAAGCCACCCTCACATCAGAGGTGCTAGTCCTCCCTGAATTTAAAATGGCTTTTAAGAAATACTTGTGAATTGATGATAATCTGGAATATGGACTGACAGAGCTAGGAGAAGCTTTAGAACATAGCATGTTGGAGCAAGACAGGCCCTTTGGGGTCATCTCATCCAACCCCCTTCACTGTCCAGATGTGGGCCCTAAAATCAAGAGATAGAGAGTGACTTATTCAGATCCTCGTGAGACATTGGAGGAAGGAGTTGACTCCCTGTGAGTTCTGCATCCTCATGAACTTACAATAAGATTAAAAAACTAACCCCAAACCCAACAAATCAAGTTGGTGAGAGAGCCAGGATGGGCATCTGGCTCCCTGGTTCCTGGTTTAGTGTTGTTCCCATTTGTTGTTTGCCAGCAGACTAGGTCTGCCATCAATGCTGTCTGTCCTCACATGGGAAGACAGACCTTGACCACATGCTGAGGGGGCAAACCTGATGTACATAGAGACACATGGATAAACATACACAAACATACTAATGTATGCATGCAAACATAAAGACATAATATCTTCATATAACTTAAATAAAAACCCACAGTTATTGAATTTATTAACTAATGTAACTAAATTATTCAATGAGTGAACACTGGGTAAAGTAGTATTTAAGTTAATTAAAATGCATTGAGCTAAATAGAGACTATTTCACTTATACATTTGTTCTTTACTCCATTTTCCACCCCAATCCAAGGGGTGGCTTTTATATTTGTAATTAAGTTGATTGTACTTTCAACCAGATGTAATCAGTTTGAACACACAAGTCCCCGTACAGCACAGCAATAACTCCAGTCATTGGGGAGGCAACTCCCAGTGCTCTGCAGATAGTTGCCCCACTGGAGAAGGCGGGCCTCCTTACAGAAGCACTCCAGGCTTTCTCCTTCAGTGGATCACAGGCTGTGCAGTAGTTCTGGTGATGCTCTGCAAAGCCACAAGCTCTCAAAGGTGCCAAGAACCTGTTCCTTAGGAGAAATTTTATCTGTCTTCTCTTTCCCACAATGCTGCCTTTCTCCCTGGGCAGCCAACTGACCTCTGGTACAGCTCATGCTGCTGGAACATCTCCTGGTGTCAAGCCCAAATTGGCATCTTTGCTCGGTCTGCCCACCGATGCTTTTGGAGTCAAACAGAAAAAGCTAATAAGCCTTCCATAGGAATTCCTTTTGAGGCCTTGAAGGCAGTCACCCCATGTTTCCTTGACTTCATTTGCTCCATTCACAATTCCTTCCACCAATTCTGAGCACCCTCCAGCTTTCCTCTGAGTTACTTATAGAACTGGCGAATTCCACAGGGCCAAGCCCAGATGCCTGGGCCATTGCAGGGATAACTACCTTCCAAGGTGATACTTAACCATCAGCCAATATTAAGCACGTTGGTTCCTGAATTAAATGGATCTGTGAGGACAGGTCTTTTCTGTTTTTGGTAGGCACTGGGTAATAAGTTGGATTTGGGGAGGGGCAAGGCAATGAAATTAAGTGACTTGCCCAAGGTCACATAGCTATGTAATAATTAAGTGTCTGAGGCAGGATTTGAACCCAGGTTCTCCTGACTCCAGGGATGATCCCCCTATCCACTGTACCACCTAGCTGCCCCTGTAACAAGTCTTTAGTGACTGTGAGTCAGTGAGTGGGGCCTGGCACTCTGAACAGCCTCTAGAGGTTTCCAGTGGACTAAGAGGCATCTTGAGTCATGTTCTATCTCTCCACCTTCTTTCCGTGGCAACACCTACCACCCTTTTCCCATCTATGCACACACAATTTGTTTTCCTAGACCTTCCAACATTGACCCTTAGCTCTGCCCTCATTGATCTAGGGAAATGATGTTGCAGGATCAAAGAAGCTTTTGAAAGGTTCTTCAGAGGGAATGTCTTCAAGCATCATGGACCTAAACAAGAATGCTCCGTGTAGACATCTTGAGAAGTCAAGAATGAGTCACTTCTGGAAGCCCTCCAAAGGAACATTATCTCCCCACCATAGCTGGTGTTTATCCTTCATTGTCAAAGAAGACCAAAATGACATCGCCAAGTTAGAGACAAGTTACATTTCATCTGACTGTGACTGATCAGATCAATGAGAGCTTGGAATGCTCTAGCACAGCCAACTAGTCATGTGAACACCTGAGATGGATTCTCTAAACCTGCGTATCTCATGTCCCCTTTGAGCTGCTTCTGTTTTGCCTTACTCATAGATGCCTCTCTGATGAGGCCATACCATGCTGGGTGGTTCTGTGCCAGGGTCTCCCATGCTGAACAATGAGTTCCAGAGTTCTTAGGCGAGACCTTTAGGGCATCCCCTTGTGAGTGCTTACCCTTTGGGAATTCTCCATAGACTAGTCGTTTTGGCAAGCATACACCTGGCATTCGAACAACAGGGCCAGCCCTAGGTAGTTATGCTGGTACAGCTTAAAGAAAGGAATGGGCTGTTTCACAGCTGACTTTTCTATACCATGGGAAAGGTGGCTCTTCCAACAAGAACATTTTCCTCTTAGTCTCAGTCTTTTCTCATCTGGGGGTGCAGCCTTCACTGCTGGGACCGGATTGGATCTCACTGTGTCCTTTGAGCAATGCACTGGAGTTTGTGGCTGTGCCTCTTTGGGAAGTGCTGACAGGACAAAGGTCCATCCCTCATAGAATCTCATAAAATTGATGAGAGATTTGAAAGATCAATAAAGGACTCTCCTCACCAGACAAACATCAGAAAATCAAACCAAGGCCCTTTGGAAAACCATCAGTCCATATTCCCAGCTCCACATTATCTTTAGGAAGTTATTTTCCAAGGATGATTCATGACTCCTTTGGTTCCCAGTCAAGTTCATGTAGTTCTAGTGAATTATTTTCTGGATATATTGCTATGGTTTCCTTGTAAGATTTAGAATTAGGGGTCAATATTCATTAGTTAAATTAATCTTTACCTTTCTATGATATGTCTCCTTGTTTTGGCTTGTAGGATCATATTTATCCCATTAAAGAAGTTTAGGAGAGTGTCTTCAGTTTTTAAAAGAATTTTCATTGAAAATCTGTTAAATACTTTCTAAGTGTTTAATAGAATTGTCTTTCAAATCCATATGGCCCAGTAATTTCCTCCCTTTCTTATACACTTCATTCATGGCTTGCTCTAGTGCCTTTAATGAGTTTGAGTTAGATAAGGTCTTGGTTTCTTGAAATTTAATGGCATTTTTAGTAGGTTTTATTTCATTTCTTTTGAATTCTCAATTTTTCTAGACTATAATTCTTTATAGTAATTTCAGATCATTGCTTTATTTCCTGTCTGTGGTGAATTTACCTGGTTCATTTTTTTTACTTTAGTTATTTGCCTTTCCTTTCTCCTTTTTCTTTATCAGCTTAGCTAATGGTTTATTGATTTTGTTAGTATTTTAAAAAACAGTCCCTATTTTTACTTAAATAGCCTTTTTATTTTCAAGTTTCTCTTTCTCTTCTAATTTTTGAGAGTTCTTTTCTACTGTTAGGATTCCTAAATTGTTTTTCTAGTCTTTTAAGTTGTATATTCAGTTCATATTTAGGTGTCAACTGATCTTTGGAATACCATCGAAATTATCCTCTTAATTTTACCTCATAAATAAGAATTCTCTTTGAGTCTCTGAAAATATTAGATTGTTTGATGATTTTTTTATGATTGTTGTATTTGGGGGAAGTTTGTTGTTCTATTATCAACTTCTGATCAAAATGCTTCTTGGGGAGTTATATTTGGCATTCTTCTCTATTGGTATTCTCTGAGCCCTCATGGAGGGTTCTTGGCAATGCACTTCCAATAGTTCTACATGATTTTCTTAGATGATTTCTTGAAATATGGTTTTCATATTTTTCTTTTTCATGATTTTTACCATCAAAAGTCTCTGCTTATATTAATATTTTTATCCTATCTTTAATCTAATATACTTGTTTTCCTGTGTTCTCATGTATTTGTTTAATATAGTTAGTTTTGTTTTTGTCCTTTGAATTTTGGATAATCAATTTTCCTTCTGTCTCTACATTTTTACATTTCAGCTCTGTATTTCAGAGAATTTACTCTTTTATTGAATAGTCACTCTTTTCCGTAAATTTTTGTTAGACTTGATTTATTCCACAAAAACGGTGCTTTCTCTTCTTTATTTCCTTAAGGATTTCACTTAATTCTGTGGTTGCTCTTTTGAACCATTCTATAGGGTCTTTGAGTTATTCCGTTCTTTCAGGGGCCTTGATAAAATGTGGTTAGATCTTCGCTTTGCTCACCTTCTCATGGCAACCTAGTATACTAGATGGAGCACTGAATTTGCAATCCACCTCAGACCTGGGCAAAGGCAGACATCACTTTCCTCTCTGTCCTTTCCTCAATATTCGCCAATCTACTGCTTTTATTCAGGCACTCATTACATCTCACATCTCACCTAGATTATTGAAGTGGCCTATGGGTTGATCCCCTTTACATAAGTCTCTTTTGACTTCAACCCAACCTTTCACCATTATTGTTGTCATTGTCATCATCACCATATAAAACATGAACTCCTCTATTTCACTGTTAAACCTTTACAATCTGGACCCCACAGACCTTTCCAGCCTATCACGCATGATTCTTCCTGCATTCTCTGTGGTTGTGTCAAGCTGGTCTTCTCAATGGTCCTTACACATGGAGTTCTTTGCTTTTGCAATGTCCACCACTGCCTAAAAAGCTTTTCCTTTCTTGCCTCCTTCATGCAATGACTTGCTTCCTTCAAGACCTAAGTGAAGCTCCTTCTTCTACACAAAATCTTCATGGTCTCCCCAAGACCAGTGCTCCCTCTCTTCTAAGAGTTCCTCCTATTTATTTTGTGTATGTCCTGGTCTACTTATAGATGTGCATCTTGTCTCCTTTGATGATAAGATATCATCTCCTTGAGATCCACAGCTATCTTTCTGTGTTTCAGACACATTGGGGGGACTCTAGCTCAGTGCTTGATGATTGGATCATGAAGAAGGTAATACTTGAGCTTAGTCTCAAAGAAACTAGAGATTCTAAGAGAGAAAGGTAAAGAGGGGAAGCCCATCAACTTGACACCCAGCCAGGTGACAGAAAAAGGATTTCCTTGGAAGATCAACAAGGAAGGCAGAGAGTGTGGTCAATGTAATCCTGTGGAATAAGGCAGCAAAGGCTCTGACAAGAGACATGGAAATCCTTGATCACCAACCTCCATAGGCTCTTATACCTAGCCCACATGACTAGGGAATTCAGATGGAGTTTGAATTTTAATATATAAACACACATATACATATATATATATATATAATTGTTTCAATATAATTATTTCCTTTCTAGTCCTATTATATGCATATTTAAAATTTATAATCCTCTTTTTATTTTAGGCAATTGAAAGATACATTATTCTGAGGAGTCCTTAGTAAAAGGTAATCCTGATCCATCACTTTAATATCATTTCATTTGAACCATTATAACCCCATTTTATAGTTGAGGAAACTGAAGTAGAGAGAGATGAAATGACTTGCCCAGAAAGGACAGTATGTCTGAGGCTGAATCTGAACTCAAGTTTTCCTCCCTTGTGCTTTTAGCTGCCTCCAGGTGTGAAGGCTTCACTAGAACTGCCCAAGGGAGAAGAAAGAATGGGACACCTCCATTGATATGAAATTAAGGGAGGATTTGGGAGTAGAATGAGAAGTATCTGTGCCTACAAATGGCTTTCAAGACTAGGGAACCAGGGATGGGTCATAGAATCTCTTAGACCCTCAGTTTCTTCATCTGAAAAATGCAGATGGTAATGGATGCAGCACAGACCTCAGAGGAGGTGTTGTATAGATAAAAGAAATGAAGTGTTTAAAATATATTGTAAAACTTAGGGCCCAGGTGAGGATCAACAGAAATTAAATTCATGAAGCATTTATAAAGTTCCTGGTACCTGTGTGTGAGCTAGGATCTGCCTAGAGTCCAACCACATGTGATACTTAGCGGGTAGATGGTTGGTCATGGGCAGCCTGCGCTCCGGAGTGAGATGAGGGCTGGAGCCGCAGCCTCCTAGATACGACAGAACTCAATTCATTCTTTTTTTCCTTCATCTGCTCGGAATGAGGAGGGGACACACCAAAGGTTACAGAGACATGAATATGGAGGCTGGGGATCAATCCCAGGTCTGCTATGGTTCCAAGTCCAGGACTATCCTACCCCACCCCACCCCTAGTTCCCCTCCTTTCCTTTCTATTGTTTCTGGCTGGTTAAGTCTCACTGGCTTATGCTTATGCTCACTAAGCCTGCCATCTGGTAGCTTGAATTTAGCTGAGTCTCATCCATCAGCATCTGGGGGGGGAAGAGAGGGGTTAATGATGATGAATGAAATGTAAGAGTCTCGGATGGTGGTGCCAACATGGCCGGCCAGGAGTACAAGGCCTTTGGATGAGGTCTCTTCCAGATAGCCGAGTGTAATTGGTGAAGCTGGCGAGTCTTGTGTTCTGTGGTCAGTAAAATATCCAGAAGCCAGATGGATCCACTGAGATGGGTCTCCCACGCAGCAGTCTGCCGCCATCTCAATGTCCACGCTTGAGACCCACTTATCTTTTGCCCATCTGAGGCTTCTTGCTTATCTCCTGTCTCCTGTCCCCAGTGAGACAACTGTACTCTCAGGGCCTCTGCCTCAGGCAATGACCATCAGAGGAAGCTGGCCAGGGCACCCTCTGCTCAAGGACTTCCAGGGGCTACCTCTCACCTGCCCAAGAAAGCTGTAAGATTTTTCCTTGACATTTCAGGCAGCTCAGTCCTTCCTGCTCTAGCTTGCATTTACTCAGCTTCCATGCATCCCCCACATCAGTCAACTTGGACAGATGCCTCCGAGAACATTGCCTTCCCTATCCCCTTTGCCCCCTCCCCAGCCCCATTTCTTTATCTCTCTTTCTGATGTGCTCTCCATGGACTGGTTCTGATTCTAACACCTGCACCAGTGCACCATCTCCCTGTAGAACCACTGACCATACTCAGATAGGAGAGCCCATAGGGGCAAGAGTTCAAATACTGCCGTGGCCATAGAGAAGGTCTTTGGGTCTAAGTGGGTATCATAAAACCCGTCATGATCCCATCAGGGGTTTTCTTGGTAGGATCTTGGAGCTGTTTGGTATTTCCTTGTCCAGTGGGTTATGGCAATTGCAGGTTAAATGACTTCCCCAGGATCACAAAGCCAGGAAGAGTGAGGCTGAATTGGAGCTCAGGTCCTCCAGATTCCAGGTCTAACTCTGTGGGCGTTATGATACCATCTGGCTGCCTCAGTGATAACGACCTCTTATTCTTAATTCATTTAGTCATCAAGCCTTTATTAAGAGCCTCCTGTATATCTGCAGCCACCTGCAAGGATTCCCTGAGATCCTGTGTCCCAAGATCCAGAGCCTGGAAGAGCTGCGAGATGCTGGCTTTGAGATGAGAGCCAGGTTGGACTAGGGCAACAGACTGTCAGCTGCTCTGCAGCTGCTGTGAAGCACCTGGTGAGGCAGAGAGCTTACCCCAAATGGGCATCCTTGCGTTTCTCCATACTTTCTTAGAAGTGGCACCCAGCCAATATGACCAGAAAGGACAATGATCGTTATTGGAAGGGTTGTGTGAAATCTGGGACACTAATACACTGTTGGTGGAGCTGTGAACTCATCCAACCTTTCTGGAGAGCAGTCTGGAACTACGCCCAAAGGGCAACAAAAATGTGCATACCCTTTGATCCAGCAATACTACTACTGGGTCTATACCCTGAAGAGATGATGAAAAGAGTAAAAACATCACTTGTACAAAAATATTTATAGAAGCCCTGTTTGTGGTGGCAAAGAATTGGAAATCAAGTAAATGTCCTTCAATTGGGGAATAGCTTAGCAAACTGTGGTCTATGTATGTCATGGAACACTATTGTTCTATTAGAAACCACAAGGAATGGGAATTCAGGGAAGCCTGGAGGGATTTGCATGAACTGATGCTGAGTGAGATGAGCAGAACCAGAAAAGCATTGTACACCCTAACAGCATCATGGGGGTGATGATCAACCTTAATGGACTTGCTCATTCCATCAGTGCAACAATCAGGGACATTTTGGGGGTATCTGCAATGGAGAATACCATCTGTATCCAGAGAAAGAACTGTGGAATTTGAACAAAGACCAAGGACTATTACCTTTAATTTAGGAAAAAACCTATCTTATTGTCTGATCTTGCTATCTCTTTTACTTTATGTTTCTTCCTTAAGTATATGATTTCTCTCTCATCACATTCAATTTGGATCAATGTATACCATGGAAACAATGTAAAAACTGACAAATTGACTTCTGGTTGGGTAGGGGGAGGGAAATAAGATTAGGGGGAAAATTGTAAAACTCAAAATAAATAACGTCTTTAAAAAGAAAAAAAAAGAGGTGGTGCCCAGGTAGTGGAAGAAGAGCCTCAGCAGCCATGGGGATCAGGAGAGGTCATATGGAGGGGGGAAGCAAAAGATAATTTATTTCCTGGCCAGAGAAGAAAGGGCCTTCCAAGCAAGGGAGCAGTGCTAAGACTCAGAGGGATTGCACTTATGAACCATTTGAAGAGTCATCTGGAAATGCAGTGGTGTGGGCAGCACTGGCTCTTCCTGCATGGTCTGGATTACTGAGCCTCTAATACCCATCCAGACCATCCATGATGTGCCTGGGCTAGTGCCTCCCTGAGCTGGAGGCTTTGTCTGAGCCCTTGGCCATGTGAGGTCATGTTCAGAAGCTGCCTTTAGTTGATTCATTGGGAATTGTTGTGTAGAACCTGTCTCCTGGCAGGGGTCTACCCCTTCTAAGGTGGCAAACACAGGCTGGGGACAGATGGGGGAAATGCCAGGGTTGGTCCCCAGCAATTAGGATTTCCATATTCATTATAGGATTATATTTCACTGTTCCTGTGCTTACTGTAATTACAAGGATTAGAGACGGCTCAGGAAGAGCAACCAGTCTCATGAACAAGGTCTGCACCCTTGTTGATGCTCGATGGGTCGATGTGGTTCTGAGATTGAGAAAGCAGGTGTTCTGAGAAAGAACATCAGTGCCCATTCTGACAGGAAGTGCTAATTGCTGGTAGAAGGTAGGAGAAGCCTGTTGGAGACAGTTTACCATCTTGCTCATCCATCCATCCATCCATCCATCCATCCATCCATCCATCCATCCATCCATCCATCCCAGCGTGGATTCTGAGCTCCCTAACTCAGTGGGAAAGCTGGGGGTGTGTGAGGGGGACAGACAGAAGAACAAGAGGCACATGGAAGGCCCATCAATATGGGTGTGTGGCTGTAGTGTGACATAATAAGAGAGGTAACAACCCCCCACCCTACTTGATCTCCCTCCTGGACACTAGACAGTGCAGAAGGACATTGCTAAGTTGATGAGTCCATGCCACATTCAGATTGGTTGAAGAAGCTGAGGATAGTTGTATAGACATCTTCTAGTATGTGGAGGGTTGTCATATGCTGTGTGTATTTGTGTGTGTGGGGGGAGTCATAATCTGCCATGTTCTGCTATATTCCAAATAGAAACCCCATCTCCTAGCCAGGACCTCCCTTCTTTCCTTCCCTCCCAGATGAGAATTATTATGGCAATTTCTCCACTTACACTTTTTTTCTCCCCTTTGAAATTGCATAGATGAAGCCAAAGGCTCTCAATGGCACTCCCTGACTCTTTCTAGCTCTGCATTTTCCTGTCAGGAAGCATAATCCCTTCCATTTATAGAGAAACATAAAAATCACAGAAACTTGGGGCTAGTATGTCAGAGACCATCAAAGAGAACCAAGGCCAAACAAGAGCCTTACCCCTCCATCCCCCATGCCCACCACTCATCTACAACATGGTGTAGCTTTGGAAACCCTGCAGTCAGATCCCAGTTCTGCCATTTACAATGCATCACTAAGAATTAATTCTTGTTCCTTCATGGGTTGCAGTTCCCCAATCTGGAAAATGAGACTGGATGGTCTCTAGGGTTTCTTCCCACCTTGCATCCATGACACCTGAAAAGCAGAGACTAGATGAAGACTTTCTTTATCAACTTGAACCCACCTATCTTCCTTTTTTGGAAAGCAAAAAGATATTTCCTCCTACCAAAAATACTCCAATGGATTGGAGCTCCTATCAAAAACTATTTTTCCATGATGCAGAACTCCATGGTGCCTATCCCACAGTGGATCTTCTGCTCCCCCACATTCTTCATAAGGTTCTTCATGTTGGGGGCAGTAACCAGACTTCTACATCATCACTTTTACCACAGAGCCATCCAAACTTCTTCTTCATTCATAAGTCCTGATAACCTGAAATCAAACCAAATGAAATTTCTGGTTGTTTCCCTTTAGCTGAGGAATTACCAACTTCCTGGGGAATTTCTCTTCTCTGAAAGCAGAGATGAAGCCACAAGAGGCTAGAGATGGTAGATCGCATTGGGGGAGTCCCTGGTAGGTCATTGTGGTCCAGAAAGGGCAGTGATGAGAGAACTGCTGGAAAGGTCAGCCTGGAAAGGCTTAGTAGAATCATAGCACCACAGAGAGCCATTGAAAGTTGGCTGGGGAGTGGGGGCCACCAGCTTTGGGCTCCATTTCTGTCTCTTCTTTCTCTCCAAGGTCCTTTGAAACCCACAAAAGTGACAGCCTTGAGTTGCCCAACAAAAGTAAGGTTTTTTTCCTTAATCAGAGAAGTTAAAAATGCCTAGTCATTTGCTGCTCTGATCTTTTGGGAGTGCAGGCACCAGTGAAGAGATGGATGGATGGGCAACCATGAAACCCAGTTTGCCAGAGTCAGGCTGGCCTGGGTTCTAGGAAGCCAGGGAGACCTGTGGGTCAGGAAATGGCAGAATTAACCCATGTTTGGCCTTTTTTTCATGACCTCCAAGACTCTTGGTATATAGGACCTGCCTTTAAAAGTGAGCTTTTGGCCTTGCTTGTTATTTTATTTTCTTTTTTTTGTAAATTTAGTACTGATCAGGGATGCTTTCAAGTTTAGGCCAACTCCACAGCAGTGATGATGCTAATTCAAGAGCCCAAAAAGGTGCAACTGTGGAGATCACTGTACTCAATACAGAGGAGGAAACTGAGGCTCAGGAAAGTAGGGTGTCAGTTTATATTTTAATTTTCAGCACCTAGCAGCATGTGGAGCCTCACTGAGGCTCCTCCCAGCCCTGCCATTCCCTGTCCTAAGCTACTCTCCCCCACACTCCCTGTTCTAGCTCCCCTCCCCACACTCGCTGTTCTAGGCTCCCCTCCCAGCCTGCCAGACCCTGCTCCGAGGCCCCCTCTGACGTTCTCTGAGGCCCCTTCCTCCCCATTTAAAAAAAAAAGAAACAGAGAATGAACAGTCTTGCAGAATGGCATTTTCCATTTTCCTTACAACCTGCCACCTCAGGCCGCTGTTTTTAAAGACAGCTTGGCTAATACAAGGAAGTTGCAGATTTTCTCCAAGTAATGAGTGATTTTGAAAGATGATCAATGGTTTAAAGAAGAAGTGTTCTATTTCTATGAGGAAAGGCCTGCGTGATAAAAAAATTAGAATTGGCAAGTCAGTATGCCTGCAAACAAGAGGGCTCTGGTGACATGGCGGGGATCGCTTCCAGTACTTCATGGACTCAAAGATGAACTAAATCTGACCAAGAACACCAGCTCCATGGTGCTGTTTCTGGGGAAGGGATGGAGAGCAGTTTGTAAACCCCAAAGCATTGACAAGGCCGGGAGCATTAGTTTGTTCTAAGACTCCCAGCCTGACCTTCTCTTTTCTAGGTTCTAAGCCCCCCCCCCCCCCCAGCCTGACCTTCTCTAGGTTCTAAGGCCCCTTTCCTGTCCTGGGCTTTCCTTCTTACGGGTGCCGATGAGCAGGGGTCTAGAAAGATCTAAGGCAGGAGGGGATGCGGGTCATGATCTCTGGGCATCAGAACCAGCAGCTGAAGTATCCTTGCCAGTGAACACCTTCACCTTGTGTTCCACCCCTGGGTGGTGCTTAGCTCCCTAGGGTACTTTGCAGTCTCCACCAAAGCCAGGAACTGAACAGTCCAGGGCATGGAGACAGTGGCCTCTCCTTCACTCACAATGCCACAGCAGGGGTTTCCACACACTGGCTTCCAGGCAGAACGCGCCCTGGACTTCCAGGAGACTTGGGCAGCCTCTGTGACCTCAGTTTCCATATCTGTAAAAGGGAGTAATATCCCTTGTCCCTTGCAAAGTGTTTTGTAAACATTAAAGTGTTATGGAAATGAGAGTTTTGTTTATGGGGCCTTTTAAGTGCTTTTCATTTGTTATGTTACAGCAAGTTGGCAGGGAAGACCCTTAGGATAGAGAACTAAAGAGCTTGTTATAGCTTCACTAGTCTGGGTCTTTTGACAGTCTACTCAAGCTTGCAGAAAATGCTGTTTTAAAGTACATTTTCTGTTTATTTAGGCAATAATTAGTACTACCAAGGAAGCCAGTTACATCAAAATAGTTATTAAAATATTTGTAAAAAAACAAATTTACTCAAATAATAGAATATCAGGGGTAACAAAGACCTTAGAGCAGATAATGTCATAGCTTAGAACAGAAAATAGCTTAGACTTGGAAGAGGCCTTAGAAAAGAGAACAGAGGGATTGGAAATGATATGATCAATTAAGGAGCAGTCAAATTAGTATAGAGGAAAGGTGATAAACACTGAAGTTTGGTGTAAGAGCAATTTCTAGGAGATAGCATTGGTTGGATTTGCCAAGTTTTGAGTATTGAGGTTGTCCAGGAGGCCCTGAGATGGTGAGTCGTCATGACTTTTGGCCCCCTCAGCTCTTTTTTGTATTTAAAGCTATGATGGACTCAGATTTCATCATGAAGTGATTTCTAGAGCTTCTTGGAAAGGTTATTATCCTGTGTTTCTATGGCACAGACAGACAATTCTTGCTTTATGTAAATTTGCATTATTCAAATTCAACTTTACACAAAGAATTCTAAAAGAAATCTGCCTTCCAAAAAAAGTCTATGTTAACTTCTCAGTACAATCCTCTCTCCATTCCTGCCCTTTGCTCACCAGAGCCACTTCACTCCTCCTCCCCTCCAAACCTGAAGAAACCCTCCAAATGAAATCAGAAAAAGAGCCAGAGGAGAGATGAGCACCTCCACTAGTGTGGTGGGGTCAAGGACTTGGCTGGAGGACTCTAGTGCCCCTTTGCCCTGTTAAGCCCATACCTAAGTTTCCTCTGGTGTGTTGTGTCTTTATGTTGGGTACCTCCTGTCTGTTCCTGGCCCCTGCATGTCCTCCAATCCCTCCCCCCACTCATTGACAAGTTAAACAATACATTAATTAATCACATGAAATCATGGAAAACATTTCCAAAAATAGTCATGTTATAAATAGTTTTTTAAAGCAAGAAAAATAAGGAAGGTATAAAAGAGTTCATCAGAGTCTGTGCAGGTAGGTGGTAATTCTCATCAGGAGTCCTTTGGAGCTGTTCTGGATCATCATCCTGATTGAAGTAGTTCAGCCATTCCAGTTCTTTGTCTTACGTTGTTGTTACTTTGTACAGTGTCCCCTGGTCCTGTTCCCTTCACTTTGCATCAGTTCATGGAACTCTTTTCCAGGATTTCCTTGGAGCATCCCATTCTTCATTTCTCCTAGCAAAACAGTAATCCATCACAATCATATACCACAACTTCATGTTCTGTACAAAGAGATTCTTTTGCTTTTCCTTTGATCTCGTCGGGATATAAAGCTAGGAGTGGGATTAGTGGATCAAAGGGTGTAAATGATATTATAACTGTTAGTCCTCAGAATGATTGGACTCCTTCACAACTCCAACAATATTGTGGGTTCTTATTTTTCTACATCCCCCCCTCCTGTATTTATCATTTTCCTTTTTCTAGTACCTCAAAGTTGTTTTAATATTCATTTCTCTAATCAAGAATGATGTAAAACATTTTATTCATGAGACTTGATAGCTTTGATTTTTTCTGAAAACTCTGTTCATATCTTTTGATCTTTTATTAATGGAGGAATGGCTCTTATTTTTATAAATTTGGCTCATTTTTTAATATATTTAAGAAATAAGGCTTTTATCAGAAAAGCTTCCCTCCCAGTTTCCTGTTTTCCTTATAATTGTGGCTGCACTGTTTTTCTTTGTGTAAAATATTTTAAATTTTGTTTAATCTAAATTTTCCATTTTACTTCTTGTGATCCTATCTTTTGTTAGGTCATAAACTCTTCCCTTATTATCTATAGATCTGACAGGTAAAATTTCCATGTTCCCCTAATTTGCTTACTATATCACCTTTTGTCTAAACCATTTACCCATTTTGACTTTATTTTGGTATATGTGTGATATGTGGATCTATGTCTATTTTCTGCCAATGTGTTTTCGAGTTTTCACAGCAATTTTTGTCAGATAGTGAGTTCTTGCCCCAAAAGCTGGGATCTTTGTGATTATCAAACATTGGATGACTATGATTATTTACTCTTTTGTATTGTATACTCTATCTATTCCATTGATCCACTATTCTGTTTCTTAACCAATGACAGATTGTTTTGATGATTACTACTTTGTAATATAGTTTGAAATCTATTACTTTTAGACTACTTGACTTCACATTTTTTTCATTGCTTCCCATGACTTTTTTCTTCCAGAAGAATTTTGATATTTGTTTCTAGCTCAATAAAATAATTATTTGGTAGCTTGATATGGCTCTGAATATGTACATTAGTTTGTGTAGAATTGTCATTTTTAATTATATTGACTCAGCTAAACCATGAGCAATTACTATTTTTCCAATTGTTTAGCTCTATCTTTATTTGTGTGAAAAAATGTTTTGAAATTGTTTTCATATAGTTTCTTGGTTTGTCTTGGCAAGTAGACTTCTAGTTATTTTATATAGAGTTCCTCTTTTTATCTCTGATGAGTTTTGTTGGTAATATATAGATATACTGATGATTTGCATTTATTTTATATTCTGAAAGTTTGCTAAAGTTGTTAATTGCTCCAATTAATTTTTAGTTGATTCCCTAGAGTTCTCTAAATATACTATCATAGCATCTGCAGTGAGTGATAGTTTTGTTTCCTCATTGCCTGTTCTAATTCCTTCAGATTAATTTTCCTGCCCTAGTGCTATAATTACCATTTCTAGTAAAATACTGAATAAGAGTAGTGATAATGGACATCCTTGTTTCACCTTTGATCTTATTGAGAAGGCTTCTAGTGTATCCCCATTAGAGATATGACTCTTGGTTTTAGATAGACACCACTTATCATTTTAAGATAAGCCTCATTTATTCTTATGCTTTCTTGAGTTTTTCTTTAATAAGAATGGGTATTGTATTTTGTCAAAGGCCTTTTCTGTATCCATTGAGATAATCAAATGATTTTTGTTGCTTTTGTTATTGATATTGTCAATTATGCTTATAGTTTTCCTAATAGTGAAACAGCCCTATTTTCCTGGTACACATTTCAACTGGTCATAGTATATGATCTTTGTGATAAATTGTTCAAATTTCTTTGCTAGTATTTTATTTAAAATTTTTGTAGCAATATCAATTAGGGAGATAAATTCATAGTTTTCTCTCCCTGTTTTATGTATAAAAACTATATTTGTGTCATAGAAGAAATTTAATAGACTCCTTTACCTATTTTTTCAAATAGTTTATGTTGTATTGAAATTAATTGTTCTTTAAATGTTTGGTAGAATTTACATATAAATTCATCTATTCCTGGGAATTTTTTTCTTAGGGAACTCATTGATGGCTTGTTCAATTTCTTTTTCTAAGAAAGGATCTTTTAAGTATTCTATTTTTGTCTGTTGATCTGGGCAGTTTATATTTTTATAAATATTCATCCATTTCACTTAGATTGTCAGTTTTATTGGCATATAATTGAACAAAATAGCTCTTAATAATTGCTTTCATCTCATTTTTGCTGGCAGTGCATTCACCCTTTTCAATTTTGATATTGGTAATTTGTTTTTCTTTCTTTTTTTGAATCAAATTAACTAATGGTTTATTTTTTCATAAAACTTGCTCCTAGTGTTATTTATCTTATTTTTTAACTTTCAGTTTTAATAATCTCTTTTGATTTTCAGAATTTCTATTTTGGTATTTAATTGGGAATTTTTAATTTGTTCTTTTTTATTTTTTAATTGCATGCCTAATTTATTGATTTGTTCTTTCTCTTTTTTATTGATGTGATTATTTAGATTTAAAATTTTCTCTAAGTACTATTTTGTCTGCATCTCGCAAATTTTGGAATGTTGTTATTATCTTTAATGAATGTATTGATTGTCTCTATGATTTGTTCTTTGACTCACTCATTCTTTATGATTAGATTATTTAGTTTCCAATTAAGTTTTAAACTATATTTTCATGCCCTTTGTAAAATATAAATTTATTGTCTTATTGTCTGAAAAAAGATGCATTTAATATTTTTGATTTTCTGTATTTGATTATGTTTTTCCTCTTTAATACAGTTTTTGTGAAGGCACCCTATATTGCTCAGAAAAAGATAAACTTTTTTAATACTCACTGAGTTTTTCTCCAGAGGTCTATTATATCTAACTTCTCTAAAATTCTATTCATATCCTTAATTTCTTTCTTATTTATTTTATATATTTATATTTATATAGTTCTGAGAAGGGAAAGTTGATATCCCCTACTAGTATAGCTTTACTAATTCCTCTTGTAACTCATTAAACTTCTTCTTTAAGAATTTAGATGCTCTGCCATTAGGTTCACATATTTTTAGTCCTGATATTACTCCCTTGTCTATGGTTCCTTTTATCAAATGTAGTTTATTTGATTTTCTCTTTTACTTAGATCTATTTTTACTTTTGCTTTGTCTAAGATTGTGATTTTGATCCCTGCCTTTTTTTTTTACTTTAGCCAAAACATATATGATATAATCTCTCCAAGACTCTTATTTTAACACTGTATATATCACTCTATTTTCAGTTGTGTTTCTTGAAAACAAGATACTGTTAGATTCTGGTTTCTTAACCATTTTGATATCTGATTCAGTTTTATAGGTGAGTTCATCCCATTCACATTAACAGTTATGATTTCTAACTGTACATTTCCCTCTAATACTATTTTCTTTAGTTTATCATTTTCTCCTTTGACCCTGTCCCTCTTCAAAAGTCTGTTTTGCTTTTGGTCACTATCTTCCTTAATCTCCTCTCCATTTTAATTACTCTCCTGCCTTTCTCTTAACTCCTTCTTCCCCTCCTTCCTACTTCTCTATTGGGTAAGATAGACCACATTGACTGTTTATATATATATATATATATGTATTTATATTATATATATATATATATATATATTTATATATTCTTCTCTCTTTGAATGAATTCTGATGAGAATGAGGTCAAGTATTGCCCACCAGTCTTTCCTCCACTATTTTCTCCTCCACTCTTCTTTCTGTGCTTCTTTTAAGTGAAATAATTTTTCATACTTCTTTTCCTTTCCTCCTTCTCCCAGTGCATCTCTTTTTATCCTACAATTTTTTAGATTACCCCAAAATAATCAATTCACACCCATAGCCTCTGTTTATGTAGACTCTAATTATGCTAGTAATATTAAAATCCTTAGGAAGTTATATGAATCATCTTCCCATATAGGAATGCAAGCAATTTAACTTTCAGGCCCTTATAATTTTTCTTTCATGTTTACCTTTTTGTGTTTTTTTCTTTGAATGTCATATTTTCTATTCAGCTCTGTTCTTTTCATCAGGAATGCTTGAAAGTCCTCTATTTCATTAAATATGTATTTTTCCCCTGAAGTATTCTTCTCACTTTTTCTGGAGAGCTTATTCTTCATTGTAATCCTAGCTCATCTGTCTTCCAGAACATCATATTTCAAGCCCTCTGCCTCTTTAACATGGAAACTGCTCAATCTTGTGTGATTCTGATTGTGGCTTTATAATATTTAAATGATTTCCTTCTGACTACCAATATTTTCCCTTTAACTTTGGAGCTATGGAATTTGACTGTAGTATTCCTAGGAGTTTTCGTTTTGAGATCTCTTTCAGGAGGTGAATGATAGGTTCTTTCAATTTCAATTTTACCCTCTTTTTTCATCATAGCTTTGAAGTACTACAATAATTCTTGAATTATTTCTCTTCAATCTATTTTCTAGTTGTTTTTTTTCCAATTAGATATTTCACATTTTTTTTCTTGTTTATCCCATTCTTTTGACTTTGGTTTAGTGTTTCTTGATGTCTGATGGAGCTGTTAACTTCTCAGTTGAGTTTTCTAATTCTTTAAAAAATTATTTTCTTCAATGATCTTTTATATTTTTTTCATTTGATGGGTTCTATTTCTTGAGCTATTTCTTTCATTGAATTTTGTTCCTCTTTTACCATTTGACTATTTCATTTTTAAGCTGTTATTTTCTTCAGTATTTTTTGTGTCTCTTTTACAAAGCTCTCTTTTTTTTAGGGTTTTTTTTTGGTAAGGCAAATGGGTTAAGTGACTTGCCCAAGGCCACACAGCTAGGTAATTATCAAGTGTCTGAGACTGTATTTGAACCCAGGTACTCCTGACTCCAAGGGCGGTGCTTTATCCACTAAGCCACCTAGCCATCCCTACCAAGCTCTTAATTCTCTTTTTATAACTTCTTGCATCACTCTCATTTCTTCTTCTCCTTCTCCTTCTCCTCCTCCTCCTCCTTCTTCTTCTTCCCTTCCTTCTTCCTCCCTTTCTCCCTCTTCCTTCCCTCTCTCCTTCCCTCCCTTTCTTCCTTTCCTTCCTTCCTTCCTTCCTTCCCCCCTCTTCTTTCTTCTTTTTTTCTTCTTCTTTCTTCTTTTTTGGAGGCAATCCTGGGCTTTTCTGGCAATGACTTGCCCGGGATTGTACAGCTAGTATATGTCTGAGATCACATTTGAACTCAGGTCTTCTGACTCCAGGGCCAGTTGCTTCATGTACTGTGCCACCTAGCTGCCCCCAAACCTCTTGGTGGTTTTTAGGTTTTTGGAAGGCAATGGGGTTAAGTGGCTTGCCCAAGGTCACACAGCTAGGTAATTATTAAGTGTCTGAGGCTGGATTTGAACTCAGGTATTCCTGACTCCAGGACCAATGCTCTATCTACTGTGCCACCTAACTGCCCCCAAACCTCTTGTTTTTAAAGATGAGGAAGCTGAGAGCCAGGCACAGCCTTGCTAGGTCAGAGAGGTGAGTAGTCCCAGAGCCACGATTTGAACACAGGTCCTTAGGACTCTGCTTCAATCAAATCATTTCCCACTATTCTACAGTGTTTTCCTAGGAATGTGGGTTAAAATTCAGATGGTCCCTCAGCTACCTGTGAGATCCTGTGCAGGCCTCTGAGGTCCCCTCCTAGCTCTAAGTCTATGCTCCATCCTTTTCTCCCTTCACTTTATCATTATAAACCGGCATCAGCAGAAAGGCACAAGTGATGGAGGACAGTGAAGCCAGCTTTCTCAGTCTCTCTTTTTCTCCTAGATGGGATGGTCTTGGGCTTGTCCCAAAGTAGAATAAAGCTCCTCAGGAAGTGGGCACTTCCCATCCTGTGGTTCTCCAGGCAGGGCTTAAGGAAGGATGCCAGAAAGATTCTTGCCAGTGTGGGAAGCTGATGTGGAGCCCTCTGAGCCCCTTCAGTCCCCAGGTTTCAGTCATCCTTGCCTTTGCTCCTTCCTCCTGCCTTCTCAACCACATCTCTGCTGCATCACTCCTTTTACTCATCCTTCAAAGCCATCCCCTCCAAGAAGTCCTTGTTCACTCTTCTAAGGCCTCAAAAAATGCTTTGCCCCTCCCTCCAAGCACCTGCCATCACCTGCCCTTGTCTGCCCAGCTCCATCTATGAGCTGCTGAAGGCAGATTCTCATGGTCATGATCTAAACCTTGTGTCTTCCCAGTGTCTAGCCCTGGGCTCTCTGCCCAGCCAGGCCTGAATAATTGTTAATTAAAGTGGAAATTTGTGATAAGGAACAGAAAGACAATCCCAGCAAAATTCCTCCTGGGTCCTAGGTGTTCTCAGGTCTTCCAAAGAACAAGGGCATCCAAGCTTTCTCTGAAGATATCTACCTCCAGTGGCACTTTGAGCCAGGATAATGACCCTGGACCCTTGAAGTTTAGCCCAATGGAGCCCCCCCCCCAGCTCCAAACAAGCCAGAAAGACTTGTTTGAATGGACCCAGAGAACTAGGCAGGCAGGTCTGCCATGTGCTAGGTCTTGGATTAGGGGGTAAGTAGGAAAGTGGTGGATGTATCTAGCATCTGTGGATCCGCCTGGGTAAACCTGGGAGACTCACCCCCAGAGTTGAGTCACCAGCTGATGAAGTCTTTGGGAAAACTCAGAAAAATCTGTAAGGTGTGGAGAGACCACTCACAAGTATATGATTGAAAGACTGGAGAAAGGCACATGAGACAAGCAGCCCACAAGTTGGGGAAAGAGCAGAGTTTGGGGTATTTTTTGTTTTTTTAGTTTTTAAATATAAAATTCCTCCAGTCCTTATAGAAGTAGAACAAGGAGAGGTTTAGCCTGAGCCCTTGCTCAGATGGCTGGCAGGGGGCTCCTGCCCTTCTCCTCTCCTTTCTCAGGAGCATCTGGATCCACCTTCTTTCTCTTCCTCCCTCCTCCTCCTCTCCTTCCTATCCTTCCTCTCTCTGTCTCTCTCTTTCTCTATCTCTCTGTCTCTGTCTCTCTGTCTCTGTCTGTCTGTCTGTCTCTCTTTCTCTGTCTCTCTCTCTCTTTCTCTCTCTTCCCTGTCTTTCCTTCTCTTTCTCTTCTTCCATCCCTCCTGCCTGGCCCTCCTTCCCTCTCTTCTAGTTCCACACTCTTTTCATCCCTCCTCCCTCTCTCCTATCCTTCCTTCCTCTTTTTGGCCCCTGCTGTTGCCAGTCAGTTCACGTTGGTACATGCTGGGTGCACTTGAGGAGGGTCCAGTCACTGCTACTGCTGCTACTCAGCTCTGGAGTCTGTCCCTGACAGACCATGTACGTACACCCTTTAAAAATTCCTAGGCATGTCACAAATCCAACTTTGGGTCAAAGACAACCTGGCCTCAAATGGTTCTCAGGTTTGAGAGGAAAGACCTGACCTTCTGAACTGAAAATTTCAAGATGCTCATCAGTTCTCATCTACATGGCAAAAGAATATGCAGAATAAATAGAAAAAGAATACCTATAAAATATGGAAGGGGATACCAGGGGATCAGGAAAGGTTTCATGGAGGAGGTGGTACTTGAGCAGTATGCTGAAGGCTACCATGATACTGAGAAGTGAGGAAGGCATGTGTAAGCCAGAGGGAGAGTGGTGGGGGTCAGCCCTGCCCTTAAGCCCTGCCCTTAGCAGTTCCATGTCCTAGGAATCCAGAGTCATTGTTCTTAATGGGGACTCTTCCATGGGGTCTCCTAAAAGCAGAACCCCACAAAGGAAGGTCTTGGATGCCCACACAGACAAAGACTGACTCCAATCAGAGGAGAGATAAGAGCATGGCTTAGTGTTAGGGAGATGATGGCAGACCCATCATAGGGCAAGGAGAGAAGCAACTTTAGGGATGGGAAGGAATTCTACTTCATTGGTAACCCCAACGTGATGGGCTTAGGAGCCCAGCCTCTATAAGGATAAACTTCCCACTCCTGGGAATGATGGGCTTCCTGATGCCCTGAGAATAACAGGACTGTGAATGTTCAAACAATCTTCCTGAGTCCCCCTGCACTGTACTATATGTTCTGGTAAGTAGGCTGTTTGTTTGTTATTTCTTCCAGAGTTTGGGACAGCATGGAGTTAATGAATGAATGAAATCATTGATTTAAACTGTTCTGCTATTAACATTCTCCCAGCACTTGCATTAGGATGAAAATATTAATACATCTCCAAGAGGCTTCCTTTGACATTCTAATGACTATATTAAACTTTCAGATATAGTAATGAAATTCTAATTGTTTTAGAGAAACAATTAAAACAAAAGATGATGAATAAATCCTTAGAAAGAGCCAGAAGAGGCTGCTGGAGCAACCCAGACAAGGAGGTGGAGAAGAATTCTTCAGGGGAGGGGGAACCCATAATGCTGTGAAAACTGGCCAATAATTACCCACCCATCACTAGGTCTAAGGACTCTCTGTCTGAGACAACAAAACCGGAAACTACAGATTATAACACAGAATTTGTAATTCTAGAGAATGGACTTGATTAGCTGAGGATGGTCCCGGTAACTTAACATTAATTTTTTTTAACTGAATGGCTTATCAAAGACCTAGGTGGCCTGTTTAGTAGGTGACCCAACACTGAGAGGGATGACCATGTTGCTACATGACAGAATTAGAATTCCAAAAGATGTTTTCATATTGTATTACCTGGAACATTGTACTGAATCAAATAAGAATGAAACTTAAAATCTTATTAAAAAAACAAAAAAAACTTGCGTAGATGATCATCTGGGGTCTGTAGTGGACCACAAGCTACATATGAGTCTCAGGACTTAAGTGACTGCCCAGAAAGCCAAAGGAGCCTTGATTTTCATTAGGGGGCTTTGAGGAATGTCATGCTCATGGTCTGCTGCCCTCCATTATGGGCTCCATGATTTAGGAAAAACGTGCACTCAGTATTATTCAATTCAAGTACTTATGAGATACTTACTGTATAGGACTTATATATGATAAGAGCTATTAATAATAATAGTAAACATTGGCATCTAGAGAGTTGCTTTAAGGTTGACAAAGTAATTTACAAATATAATATCATTTTATTCTCACACCAACTCTAGGGAAATCTTAGTTTATCCCCACTTTTTAACAGATGAGTTAACTGAGGCAAGTGTCTGAGACAGAATTTGAACCCAGGTCTTCCTGGTTCCAGTTTCATCTCACCTTATGCAGCAGGAATTTGTTTTATCTTAAATGGAGTAGAGAATCACAGGAGATTTCTGAACAAGGGCGTGATGTGGGCAGAGTTTTGCATCAGAATATTTTGGCAACTTTTTGGAGAACCAGAGACACTTGAGCCCCTTTGGTGAGAGTCTGAACTCCAGTGGTGCAGATGTGTGAGAGAAAGCTGCTCATGGATATGGTGCCCTGGCCAGGTCTTGGCCATGTAGGCTCTTCTAAGGAGCAGGAGTGGCATGGCTGTGCCACTGAGTGCCCCTGAGGCTTCCCTGGGAAGTCAAGTCCTAGTGTGTCTGCCCTCTCTGCAGACACTTGTCAGGTGTTCGTTGACGCATGATGGAGGCCATCCACATTATTCTGAAAGCATTTTGACAAGTGTCTTCAGTTTCCAAAGGAAATCTCTGACACCAGAGAACTTGAAAATTGTTCTTATCTGATCTCTCAGGTGGCAGCGCTGTATGTTCTATGAATGAATCTAGGTTATAGATATCTGGGTACATCTGGTATCAGCCCCTTCCCCTGTAGAATAGAAGCTGCTTGAGGGCAGGTGCCATTTTCTCTTTTGTCTCAGTCTCCTTTCTGGCGCGGGGGGATACATTTAGGGAATGCTTAGTGACTTGAAAGAAGCATCAAATGTTTGCAAAAGAATACAGAGCATCACGGTAGATTTTTAAGGGGGCTTTTTGAGGATGCTGCAACAAACCCTCCTGGTGCCACAAAAGTCATTTATTCTAGACTGAGCCAGGACCAAAACTCAGGGCTCCTGCCTCTTGTCTGACTGCCCACATGGCATAATTGATGACTGATTAGCTAACTCATTGATTGATGGGAGAGGGAGAATGTTAATTGCAGAATGGTTTAAATCAATGATTTCATTCATTCATTCACTACATTCTGTCCCAAACTCTGGAACCCTTCTTTTTCCCCTCAAGTTTTCTGACAAAGGTAGAACAAAATCCCTCCTACCATGCTGTCAAAGACACAAACCCTATCTTGGCCAGGAGGACTAGAGAGGGCAGGGAAAGGAGATCATTTTGGGGGGAAGCACCTCCATCTGAGGTGACTGACAAGATGTTGGTATGGGGTGTCAGGATGACAGGAATCCTCCAACAGCTGACCTGGGCTTTCAGAGTTCCCCAACTTCTCATGTGATGACAGCCCAGCATTAGTCACCCAAGTGAATCCTTTCCCTTCCTCTGTGGACCCAGACCCTTGGACAGAGCTGCCTTGTATGGATTATTGTTGATTAACAAAGATATCAGTTGTTCACAGAATCAGTCCTGGAGCTGGCTGGTCCTCTGAGGCCAAGAAGAACTAGGGTGGACCATTTGCCCCAAGACCTCTTGATATGAGCCTCCGTGGCCTCCTGGCATCTTCTCTTCTCCAGCCTCATGGTCTGACCCTGGGTTCTTCATCAACTCAGAGATGAGCTCTGATCTCCCAGCCACTCCCCAAAGCCTCCCCATGGCCCTCCTAGTTCCCCTCAATGTATCTGCCCTCCTTAGATGGAGGCTCCTGGAGAACAGGGTGGTCTGAACGCTTGTACCCAGCAAGGAATGAGCAATGAATCAATGTTTGGTCTCCCTATCAACTGATCTGCCTCTCTCTCTCTCTCTCTCTCTCTCTCTCTCTCTCTCTCTCTCTCTCTCTCTCTCTCATTTCTCACAGTCTCCCTCTTTCCCTCTCTTTCCTTTTCTATCTCTTTCCTCTTCATCTTTCCTTAAAGTGCTTATTACCATCCTCACCCTAACATGCACAGAACTGAACACAAGTGATTCTCTAAAGGGAAACTACACCCCAGCTGTGCCCAGTTCAGGCCAGTTTGTATTGACCCTCCTGGGGGCTGCCCACCACCCTGTTGTCCTATATGGAGCTTGGAGTCCACTAAAACCTCTATATAACAACTGTTGCCTGACTATGCCTCCCTCAAATTATGTTTTAAACTGGAGTAAAAAAACAAAACAAACCAAAGCAGCCTTTCAGATTACTGTTATTAAGTGTGACCTTCTTTGGTCCAGGGCAATATTTTAGCCTGTTAGGATATTTTATATATCCTGCCACTATCAGTCAGCACAGAATCCCTTCCAGATTGTATGACCACAGCCCACATTGTTGTAGCAACAAAGTCCAACAATTCAGTCCAGGCACTTATTAGGCACCTACACTATATGAGGCCGTCCATGCTGGGCACTAAGGATAGAGAGACAACAAGGACCCATGCCTTCCTCAAGCGTTCACCTTCTACTGAGGTGGTGCAACATGAACATGGACCCAGATGAGTGCAGTGAGCCACCCAAATGGCTCAGGTTTATCCAGAGCAGAGAACTTGGGACCCCAGAATAGAGACATGGAAGATGTCCTCCTTGATTTGAGCTTTGTTGGAGGCTAAGAATCAAGGGAGGAAGGAAGGAAGGAAGGAAGGAAGGAAGGAAGGAAGGAAGGAAGGAAGGAAGGAAGGAAGGAAGGAAGGAAGGAAGGAAGGGAGGGAGGGAGGGAGGGAGGAAGGGAGGGAGGAGGCTAGGAAGGGAGGAAGGAAGAAGGGAGGAAGGGAAGGAAGGAGGGAGGGAGGAGGGGGCATTTATTCATCCCTCCTGAGGGCAAAGCCCTTGCTGAGGACTGTGGACAGAAGCAGAAAGGCAGGGAGGACACTTCCTGCTTCCAAAGAGCTCTCATATCAATAGGAGTGGATAACAAAAGTAGCCAGTTTTAACTTCAAGTCAGTTGGAAAGATCTGTGGTCTTTAGGGTACAAGGAACAGAGCTTTATCTGCAGCATGGAGGAAGGCCAGGCTGGAGATGGTACTAAAATGTCAGACTGAAGAGTTCATACCTGGTCCTAGAGACAATAAGGAGCAATGGAAGTTCCTTAACCAGTGAGGTGACCTGATCAGACTTGTGCTTTAGGATGGATAAGAAGGTAGAGTCTGGAGTCAGGTAGACCAATGAGGATGACCATCTAGGTCAGGAATGTCAGGGCCCAAGTGGTGGTGGAGAGAATTGCCATGAGATACCATGGAGAGAAAGTCCCTAAGACTTGGCATCTGGGCAGAAAGAGAACAATTGGGAAAGGGGTAAATTTAGGGGGAAACATTTGTTCGATTTTTGGGTATGGTTGAATGGCTGTGGGTAATCTATGTGTAGATATCCAGTAGACAGATGGAGGTGTGGGAATGTCTGAGGTTGGACTGGATGTCTGTTTGCACTGAGATGATTGAACCCATGAGAGCTAGAGATGAAACAGAATCAGAGAGAGAGAGAGAGAGAGAGAGAGAGAGAGAGAGAGAGAGAGAGAGAGAGAGAGAGAAATATGAGCTGGAGAGAGACAGAGAGAGTCACAGAGAAAGAGACAGAGAGAGACACAGACAGAAACAGAGACAGAAAGAGTCAGGTAGAGAGAGAAAGTATAAAAAGAAACAGGAAGAAGATAGTGTCTTAAGGGGGCACCCACACGTCAAGGGTGGGAGATGGAAGATGATTCAACAAAGCCAATTGAGAAGGAACCATGAGTCAGAGAGGAAAGCCAGCAAAGAACATTGTCAGGAAAACTGAGGAAAAAAACCAGGAGGAGAAGGTGGTCCAGGATGTCACAAGCTGTAGAGAGGTCATGAAAGTAGTTTGGGAAGAGATTATCTGATGTGGCAGGTATAAAATCATTGATGACTTCAGAGAGGGCATAATTATTTGACTGACAGGGTCAGAAGGCAGACTGTGAGTAGCTGATAAGGGAATAACAAGTAAAGAAATAAAAATAATTGAGGAAATGGCCTAGTACAGTCTTCAAGGGTTCCTACACAATGTTATTTTCCATTTCAATCAATCAGTTATAGCATCATAGGACCAGAATTGGAAGGTCATCTTACAATGAGGTCATCTGGTTCAACATCCTTGTTTTTACAGCTGAGATCACTGAAGTCTGGCCCAGTAGAGGAATTGTCCAAAGTCACCTAGGGAGCCCATGGCAGCACAGAGGTTTGGACTCTTAGTCGGGTACCTTTCCTGCTATTCCAGACTTCTTCCCATCAACCAGTTATCAGGTATCTGCCATGTTCCAGGCTCTTCTGAGGTCCTCTTCTTGCTTAGGAGCCTCCATCAGTGATAAAGGGTGAAGCCCATCCATGCTCTGGGACCTTATCCATGCTGAGGGAAGTCCCCCAACATGCTACATGCCTTTTTGCCCTGCTTGTCCTTGATATCATGGACATCCCAGTGGAGCCCCCTGCTATCTGCCTGTTGCCTCATGCTCTTACCATACGACTGGCCCATCATTTCTTCCTGTCCTACAATGCACTGATTATGGCGCCAATTCCTGCCCTTTGCCCTTGCCTTTGGTTCTCTGTTGCAGCCTGGTCATACCACCATGTGTCTTGCTGGTGCCTTCAGTGTTAAGCTCCTCTTTGGTTCTTCAGAGTCAATGATGTTGCTGGTCTCATTGCCATACAGAGATACCAGTAAAGAATCTGCATCAGAAAAGTTGGCTCTTGGCTTCATGGAAAACTTGGGATCAGGAAAAAAGTGCTCTCCAACTTAGTGAGAGCTAGCCATTGCCCCTTCCTCCTTTGCAGTTCTGCGCAGGTCATTGTCCATCCCTGATTTATTCCTGTATGAAGATACTATGGAATAATCTCCATAGTGTGGATGAAAGATGCTTGCCTAAGGGGTGGCTAGGTGGCATAGTGGATAAAGCACCGGCCCTGGAGTCAGGAGTACCTGGGTTCAAATCCGGTCTCAGACACTTAATAATGACCTAGCTGTGTGGCCTTGGGCAAGCCACTTAACTCCGTTTGCCTTGCAAAAACCTAAAAAAAAGATGCTTGCCTTTAGGGTGGTGTTCTATTCTACTAAGTCAAGTACTTTTATTTTTTGACTTAACATGAAGGAATCCTGTATCCTCTACAACTGTCAATCATTTGGGAAATGATCAAGATAACTCCATTATCAAAAATTATTGAGAAAGCCCATTTGCTCCCTGCTAATGGCCTCATCTAGGATACCTGCAGTTCACATGTAGATGACTCTCCTGAGAGTGTATGGAGATGGGAAAGGAGGCAGACCTGTCACTTGTTGTCAGGATTCGCCTAGAACCCTGGGGGACCATAGTCACCTTACTCTGAGACCCCACTGGGTTAGCAGTGTGGCCAGCCATGACTAGAAAATTTTGATCCCATATGGCTGTTTTCCCCCACCTTTGTTCTTTCTAATATTTTGTGTGTGATGACTCCACTGTCCTTAGCAAAGAAGGAAACTTCTTTCTATTTTTCTCCTTTTTAAATTTCTCTTACCATTTTTATCCTTGAATGCCCTTGGGATGACTTTGCTCAGGTGAATCTTTTTGCCAACCTTTATTTATAATGTCTTTCCCTTCACTGCCTCTCTTTGCTTATGAGATGATCTACTCATAATCATTCAGCATCCTTCTTTATATTCTTTTAAAGACAAATTTCCATTCTAACCCAGAGTCACCTTGGAAGCCATCTTTATCTGTTTGCTGACTAAGGTGCTTTCCAGACTATCTTTGTCTCCTTGTTGCAGTTAATTTGCATTCATTTAACTTCTGGATGAAATTTTAAGGAGTCCATGACAATGTTATTTCTAATTTCCCTTTCCTAGTTTCAATAGCTCGTTTAAATGATTAGGGTTTAAATCTTCTTAATCGTATGTTTTTTTCTTATTATTATTACTACTATTATTATTGCTCTCATCATATATTACTATTGTATTATTACTGGGTCTTTTTTCTCATTACTATTTACTTTTTATTTATTATAAATTCCAAAAATGTTTCATCACCAAGTGTCCAGACCAACAGGGATGTGTTTCTTTATGGTGGGCAAGGCTGATCCTTGGAAGACAGAATCATTCTGTGGTCTTTCCAGCCTCGGACAACAGGTCGGTGTCTGTCCCAGGGCATAACTTTCCAAGAACCCAGAGTTACCTCCAGGTGACAGGAGAGGATAGAGTTTGCACCACAATGAGACAATGAAAGCAGAACTACAGAGGTAAAAATTGAAACAGTTCATACCTTCTATCAGGCCATGTACATATGAAGGCATATATATATGATAGATATATGCAGAATAAAATCAAAATTGCTATAATAATCTGTACAAAATGTGATCTTTACATCTTGAAAATATTTATTTTAGTAGGAATTCTTTGATTTTAGCTCTTGGTATGGTCAGATTTATTATCACCCTAATTACCTAATAATCTTATTGAGTTCTTGTGATAATTTTTTTTAAAAAGAAGTCTGTGTTACCATCTTGTTTAAAGTACCATTGGCATTTCTAAAAGGAAATGAAAGAAATTTCTATAATTAGAGTCCAGCTTTTAGATAAATATGCTACAGTTTGGGAGGGAAGTCTACCAGGGAAGTTCATGTAAAAGATGGGACATGAAACTCATGGGTTTTGCTGGAATTGGGATTCTGTGACTGAAGGGAAGAGGGAGAACATTCCAGAAATGGGGGGGGGGGACAGCTAGTGCAAAGACCTGGGAGACAGAGATGGAGCCCTGAATGAATGCAAACTAATTGCAACAAGGAGACAAGGATAGCCCAGAAAGCACCTTAGTCAGAAAACAGAGAAGTGACTCTTTGTTAGAATGGAAATTTGTCTTTAAAAGGTCACAATGTTTGTCCTTCATTTTCAAAGATGATCACAGCATCAAGGAGGCGATTTCATGACAAGCACATGACTTGGATTTGAGTGTGTGGGGGGGCTGTGTTAAGTCCCCACCCTCACTTTCTTCTCCAGAGACAAAATAAATATGCTGAATGATTATGAGCAGACTATCTTATATCAGTAAACTCCACAGGCCTGTTGGGTAGAACCTCGAACAGTGAAAGGAGCATCAAGTCCACTGAGGTTGCAAAGACCACCTGGGCCACATGTGAAGAGACACTTTTTTTTTAATTTAAAAAGTATTTTATTTTTGAATTCAGGTCTTCCTGATTCTTTTTTTGACTGTTATTTTATTTTTTCAGTTGCATGTGAAAGTAATTTTCAACATTCATCCTTTTGCAAACTTTTGTGTTCCACATTTTTCCTTCTCCCTCCCTTCCCTCCCCCCTTCCCATGACAGAGAGCAATCTGATATAGGTTATGCATCTACAATCTTGTCTGATATATTTCCATATTAGTCATATTGTCAAAGAAGAATCAGAATTAAAGAGGAAAAAGCCATGAGAAAAAGAAGAAACCATAAACAAGTTTTAAAAAGCAAAAATAGTATGTTTTGGTCTGCAGTCAGACTCTATAGTTTTTATTCTGGATGTGGATGGCATTTTCTATCATGTCTTTTTTTTTTGGAGGTCTTCAGTGCTTTTCCTTCTGCTACTTTTTTAAACAAAGAAATCTTTTTTTTTATTTTGCATTTTCTCCCCTAATCTCTCTTCCCTCCCCCCACCCCCACAGAAGGCATTCTGTTAGTCTTTACATTGTTTCCATGGTATGCATTGATCTCAGTTCAATGTGTTGAGAGAGAAATCATATCCTTAAGGAAAAAATAAAATATAAGAGATAGAAAAATTACATAATAAGGTAACTTTTTAAAAATTAAAGGTCTTTGGTATTTGTTTAAACACCACAATTCTTTCTTTGGATACAAATGGCATTCTCCATCACAGATACCCTAAAATTGTCCCTGATTGTTGCACTGATGGAATGAGCAAGTCCATCAAGGTTGATCATCACTCCCATTTTGCTGTTAGGACTCTGCTCATCTCACTCAACATCAGTTGATGCAAATCGTCCCAGGCTTCCCTGAATTCCCATACCTTCTGGTTTCTAATAGAACAATAGTGTTCCATGACATACATATACCACAATTTGTTCAGACATTCCCCAATTGATGGAATTGATGGACATTCACTCAATTTCCAAATCTTTGCCACCACAGACAGGGATGCTATGAATATTTTTGTACAAGTGATGTTTTTACCATTTTTCATGATTTCTTCAGGGTATAGACCGAGTAGTGGTATTGCTGGATCAAGGGGTATGCACTTTTTTTGTTGCCCTTTGTGTATAATTCCAGATTGCTCTCCAGAAAGATTGAATCAGTTCACAGTTCCACCAACAATGTATTAGTGTCCCAGATTTCTCACATCCCTTCCAACATTGATCATTGTCCTTTCTGGTCATATTGGCCAGTCTGGGAGGTATGAGATGGTACCTCAGAGATAGTTTAATTTATATTTCTCTAATCAGTAATTATTTAGAGCAATATTTCATATGCCTATGGATCGCTTTGATTTCCTTGTCTGTAAATTGCTCCTGCATATCCTCTGACCATATGTCAACTGGGGAGTGGCTTGGTTTTTTTTTTATAAATTTGACTCAGTTTTCTATATATTTTAGAAATGAGTCCTTTGTCAGAAATACTAGTTGTAAAAATTGTTTCCCAACTTACTACATTTCTTTTGATCTTGGTTATAGTGGTTTTGTTTGTATCACAAGTCTATTAGAATTATCCTTGAATACTGAATTGCCAAGAGGAGCTAAGTCCATCATAGTTGGTCATCTCACAGTGTTATTGTTAATGTGTACAATGTTCTCCTGATTCTGCTGTCTTCACTCAGCATCACTTCATGCAAGTCTTTCCAGGCTTTTCTCAAGTCCACCCACTTATGGATTCTTTTTTTAGAGGGGAGGGGTTTGCAAGGGCAATGGGATGAAGTGATTTGCCCAAGGTCACACACATTAAGTGTCTGAGGCTGAATTTGAACTTAGGTCCTCCTGATTCCAGGACTGGTGCTCTATCCACTGGGCCACCTAGCCGCCCCTCACTTGTGAATTCTTACAGAAAATCACTTTTATATATACCATAATTTGCTCAGTCATTCCCAATTGATAGGCATTCCCTCATTTTCTAATTCTTTGCCACTACAAAAAATGCTTGTTATAAGTATTTTTTTATATGTCAGTCTTTCCCCCATTTTTTCATGATCTCTTTGGGATACAGAAGTTGAGGTTTTGCTGGATCAAGAGGTAGGCACAATTTTATTGTCCTTTGGGCAGTTCCAAATTGCTCTCCAGAATGGTTGGATCAGTTGACAACTCCATCAACAGTGTGTTAAGTGTTCCAGTTTTCCCACAACCTCTCTGGCATTGATCATTTTCCTTTTTTGTCATTTTAACCAATCTGATAAGTGTGAGGTGGAACCTCAGAGTTGTTTTAATTTGCATTTCCCTAATCAATAATTTTTTCAGATGCCTATAGATAGCTTTGATTTCATCAAATACTGTCTGTTCATATCCTTTGACTATTTATCAAATGAAATGAATGACTTGTATTCTTATAAATTTGACTCAGTTCTCTTTATAGTTTAAGAATGAAGTCTTTATCAGAAACACTGACTGAAAAATTGTCTCCTAGCTTTATGTACTCCCTCTAATCTTAGTTGTGTTGGTTTTATTTGTGCAAAACCTTTTTAATATAATGTGATCAAAATTATTTATTTTGTATTTTATAATCTTCTCTATCTCTTAGTTTGGTCATAAACTCTTAAATATCATTTTTGAGGATGACCTTGGAATTCTAGTTGTGTAACACCTGGATTGTGTACTTACCATCTCTGTTGCCAACTTGCCAGGCAACCTTGTCCAAGTTCCCTCATCTCTTGAAATATGGCCCCCTACTCAGTAAACTCCCAGGTTCCTTTCCACCTCAGGGATCTGTATAAAAAGCTGTTTAAGTTTTTTATCAGAGACCTGGGTAAAGAAAGAGCTAACAGGCCCACCAGATATGTAGATGGCACTAAGCTGTCAGGAGTGCCAAGTCAGTGCAGGACAGTCAGGATCCCAAAGGTTCTTGGTAGGCTGGAGTCTTGGACTGAGCCGGTGAAATTCAGTGGTGTAAATGTAAACCTTCACATTTGACTTTCAAGTATCAGCTTCACAAGTACAAACTGGGGGAGGAATGGTTAGGCAGTAGTGAGCCTGAAAAAAATCTAGGGTTTTGGGGTGACTCCAGCTCAGTATGAGTCAGCAGTGTGCTGGGGCAGCCAAGAAGACTAATGAGGACTTGGGCTGCTTGAAGAGATACTTTGCATCCAGAAATAAGGCGGTGAAATAACCTGCTGTCTTGGGCCTGGTTGGGCCACTTCCAGATCCATGTGTCACAGTTTGGGAAGGGCACTGCAAATCGGGAGGGCATCTTGAGAAGATCACCAGGCTGGGAAGGGGCCTTGCTTTCAGTACACATGAACATCCTTTGGAAGAATGGGGCATGTTTAAACACTGGTCTTCCCCCAAAATTTGAAGGGTTGTCTTGAGGGAGAGGCTTAGACATTATTTTTTCCTGTTTGGCCCCAAAGTGCAATATAGGGAGCACTAGGTGAAAGCTGCAAAGACTTCACAATGGACTGCCTCCCAAAGTAGTGAGCTCCCTGGAGACCTTCTGGCAGAGGTTAGGGTACCCTGGGACAAGGGACTTGCCAAAGGGACCCTTATTCAGAGGAAGAATGGACTGATGCCTCTGACAGCCTTTTAGCCCTGAGGGTCAGTGATTCCCCCCTTCATGACCCTGCTGGACACTGGCAAGTTTCACCACCCACTGCCACAGCTGCTCCATCTTCAGTTTTGAACCAAAGTCCAGAGGGTTTGTTGAAGATAGAAATTTCCCCTTTGCACTCATCCAAGCTGAAGACAGCTGCCATGGAAGAGCAAGGGGGTGTTGGCATAATTATTTAAATAATTTGATGGACTGAGCCAAGAGCAGCTGGTGATTGAAACACATAAGTGACTTTTGCCAAGGTGCCCCAAACAGCATCTTGCTCTAATGTGTCCTTTAATCTTTGAATTTGGGGGAATGAGGGAAAAGATATGTTTTCTTCTGAGCAGAAAAAGTGTTCATTTGAATCTGTGTTCCAGTTTTTGTTATAAGCTCCGACATTCTACAAGCACAGTGGATAAAACTCTGGTCTTGAAGAGAAGAAGACCTGAATTCAAATTCAGCCACAAATGCTTAGTAGCCATGTTACCCTTGGCAAGTGATTTAATCACTCTCAGTCTTAGTTTCCTCATCTCTAAAATGGAGATAATAATGGCCCTTCCTCACAAGGTTATTGGGCGTAGCAAATGAGGATATTATTGGCAAAATGCTTGATGAACAGTAGAAATGCATCTGTTATTATTTTTATTTTTATAATGGACATTCATCCTCTTGATGGTCAGACATATTGGAAAGGCTTTCTTGTTTAGCTCCCTCTGATCTGAATTTTGGTTTTCAGTAGATACGCTTATATTCTTATGCTTTTTCCTGATTATTTTTCCAAACAGAAATGGATGTTGTACTTTGTCAGAAGCTTTTTCTGTATTTTTTTCATATAATCATATGACTTTTGTGGTTCTTGTTATTAAAATGACTATTGTTTAGTTTCCCTGACATTCCCTATCCTCTGTTCTAAGGACCCTCTGAGCTCTACCATTCCATATTCCATGGTCTAAGGACCCTCCTGAGACTCAGAAATGGAAGTTCAGAATCTCAGAACTGATCAGGACTTCAGAGTCACTTGGCCCAACCAGAACTTGAGGGCATAGTTTCTCTGCTATGTCTCCATCAAGTCTTCACCAAGCCTGTTTGCAGGCTTTCAGGGAGGGGGCATTCCACTTTCAGGGAGGGGGATTCCACCACTTCCCCAGGCAGCCCCCTCCACTTTTGGACAGTTCAGCTTCTTAACTGAGGTAAGTTGTGGCTTCTTGGAAGGACAATCTTCCAGCTTCTTAGGGAGATTGTCCTTCAATGAAGCCTCAGCTTACCTCTTTGGGCCCAGTGTCAAAGACCTGCAGGTTTAATAAGCAGACCCTCTATTTCATTATCATTGAATGCCACCTATACACATGAATGAAAAAAAGTAATATATATGTGCCTTACATATCTGTGTGGATATCAGACACATGATTTATTCGATTCCCCATGGGTTTGCTGTTTATGATTTATACTGAGGCAAGCTGTATGTTTTGTTAGAGCTAAACAATGAAGCTAAAGAGAGTATTTGGTGTGTTTGAATTTGTGGGCCCCATGTGGGCATCTGCTGTCAAGATCCTGTCCACCTCAGACATTCCCTGTTCTCTATTCTCAAGGCCCTCCTGCTTCTGACTTTTCCTGCTGTATGCTATAAAGGGCCTCCCTCTCTGGCACTCTGTGTTCTCTTTTCCCAAGCTCCCATCAGTCCAACCCTCTGGACCTTGCTCCCCCTCCAGGCTCGACCTTCTAAAGCCTTGCTTTGCCTTCACAAGCTGTGGCTCTGTTTTCCTCTGGTTGCTCCATGAATAGTTTTCTGAGCCCAGGCATTCAGTCTCATTTTCCTCACTGCTCAGCCTGAACGAGGGTTTGATGTTCTCATATTTCTTTCTTTGTTCTTTTTAGGCAACGACTGCCACCGAAAAATGTCTACTATTACCGCTGCCCAGACCATCGCAAGAACTACGTGATGTCCTTTGCTTTCTGCTTTGACCGGGAAGATGACATTTATCAGTTTGCATACTGCTATCCATACACATACACACGCTTCCAGCACTATCTCGACAGCCTGGAGAAAAGAAACATGGACTACTTCTTTAGGGAGCAGCTGGGACTGAGTGTGGTAAGTCCCACGTATCTTCTATTAACTTAATTAGGGAGGCAGGGCAGCCGGACTATAAGAGCAGGAAGACAGCAGTTGTTGCCAACATCCTTGAGGAGACCTCAAGCCTCTCTTCCTTCCCTGAGGTGTCCTATAGATTGCAAAGAGAAGCAGAGAGACTGTGAACTTTTGTGTGGATGATTGTTCTAGAATCTATCCTACTGCGGTTACAACAGTGGGAGAGAGAGAGAGAGAGAGAGAGAGAGAGAGAGAAACCAAGTGATATTCTGATTTATGTAAGTACTGTGGTTTGGAGTTTGGGATGGGGGGATGAGGTTGGTGAGATCTTGTTCCTTTGGTAGCTTTTTTTAATGTGATCAAAATCCCTTGTGCTAGGTACACCTGGGAAATAATTTGTCCATCAGACTGTTCTTTGTACTTTCTGAGGTCTTAGGTACAAAGAACACTTAAGGGTTGGGCAATGATAATTGAGTATCAAGGTCTGTGATAGCTGGGTCCCTGGCAACAGAATCTGTGCTCTTAATTATTCTCCCTGGTAGGCCTGTGGGACCCCGATATTGAAAGCACAGGCTCAATTGTGGATGTCAGTCTTGCAATTCCCATCCTTTGTTGTCTCAACCCCCAAATGAGGAACCTAAATAGCCATGTTGTTAAGTGCTAATGATGGGGTGGGAAGTAGCCTATTATGATAGTGTGGACAACTGTTGGTTATCTCTGTCTAATAAATAACATTCTCCAGACCATACATGGTAGTTTTCTCATCCTGTTGATTCTCCCTCCCAGAAGGAGGCAGGATTTAGAGCTATGTCTTCAGTTTCTGGCCAGATAAGTCTGCTTCTCATCCATGACTGTTGTCCCTGGCCCATGAACCTAGCTGCTCATGTCATCCTTCCTGCACCACTGAACACTGATCCTGCTGGTCCACCCCCCTTTCTCTGGGACACAGAGGAAGTAGTCTATCTTCTTTGGATCAATGATGGATACCCACTCTGGAACTAGAGGAAGACATACATGTGTGTTCACACATGAGGGAGAAGCAGAGAAAAAAAGATAGAAGCAGGCCTATGAGAGCTGTCTCAAGGGCAGAGTGCCATTAATATCTGAGAGATAGCCACACAGACAGAGACACAGAGACAAAAATAGAAATAGAGACAGAGATAGAGAACATGAGATAAGGGCAGGGCCTATGGGAGCTCCCATAAGGGTAGAGGGTCATTAACACATCCATATAGCCCCATGCCCTGTACTCCCAGAGGCACTGCTTGGGGTCAATAGCTCCTACATATACCTGGTGATGACCAGAATCTCTGATTTGTTCAGGGTCATCTCACTGCTTTTAGGGAAGTTGGTCCAAAGTCAGGCTCCAGCAGGTCCACAAAAGGCTCATTTATTCACTTGGCCCTTTCTGTTCTAATGCCTCTAGAGGGCAGGGCTGCCTCTGAGACCCTCTTATCTTCTTATTCCATCATGAATCACCTTTTTAAGGCCACTTCCCTGATCATAATTCTTTTATTAATGAAAGAAATTAGAATATTTATTGCTTAAATTATGACTATAATAAGCCTACTGATATTTTTATTATGCTTCAAGGTTTGTCAACCACTTTACAAGCATCAACTTCTTTGCTTCTCACAACAATTTAAACATGTGTTTGCTTTCCAGATATTTCCAATGTCTTTGAAACTTCTGTTCTTTGACCCACATATTATAGTTCCCATATTAATGAACTGAATTTATTGACTTTTTGACTATAAATTACTTGTAATCCAGACAATGTTTCTATTTTTACCCCTATAAAAGTAGCATGGTGGTCACCCTGGGTTCTTGAAAGTTCTGTTACTGGATTTTTAAAAATTTGGTCATAGAAATTCTTGAAATCCAATGACTAAAATGTAGAGGAATTGTAGTCTTGCATTAGCAAGGGTAGTGCCTATATAAATAAATTCATCGATCTTGGAAGCATTGAGCTATGTTCATTTTAGACTCAACAAAAGACCATGATGAACTCATTTTTGAAACTTGCTATTTATGCATAAGCAGAACTCATTTTCTAGTGTATCCATTCGGAAATATAAAAGCAATTTTCTTCCTAAGGTGATCATGTTTCATCAGTGGATGCCCATTTTCTAGAGGTTAAATGGAGATGCCTTGGCCTAGTGTTTAAGCCTCTCAAGTGTTTGGCGCTCCTCTCCTTTCCAGTCCTATTTCTTGCTCGCCCCTCTGTCACAACATGGATATTCTACTGAATTTAGTCATCCATCTTCTGCCTGAATGCATCTTTTCTTCCACTCTCTAAACCTTTTGGAGGTGTTCCCTCCCAATGGCTGCCATTTTCCCAGCTCATGGTCCCACAAGAAACCCACAGGAATCCTTCCCTGAAGTCCATTCCACCCCCCATGCTTCTGAGATTCCAATCTGAATGAGGATGAATGAGGGATTAGAATGTCTGGGGACTGAGTCCTTGGATGGTAAAATGGCCCAGAGCTATGTGGGGCCAGGGTGAGCCCAAACACTGACCTTCCTGGAGGGCTAGCCTCCCATTCCACAGTCCTGCAAAGCATCCTTTTCGGGATGAACAATCCTTTCTTCCAAAGGAGCCTGACTAGGCTATAATTAGTTAATCCCCCTTCTAATTTAGAGGCACAATAATTACTAGATGAGAGGGTAAACACACAAACAGCCAGCTTGGGGTGGGGTGGGAAGGAGGCGGATATGCAGGGGCTGGAACCAGACAGCTCCTCCATGCCAGCTGTGTAAATGAAGAAACACATGCGCATCATTCTCCCAGTCAGAAGCCAGGAGGCAGGCCCTCTGGGTACATCCCCCCCCCCATACCCAGGGTCTTTGATAGTCTGGTCATTGCCTTCCTTTCCAACTTTGCTTTCCATTTCTCCCTTCCATGCCCTCAAAATCCAACAACCTGAACATAAGCTGCTCCCTCTTCTTATCCTGGCATTTCCATCTGGCCTACGTTGGTCCAGGCCGCCTTTTCCACTGCTCTTCTCACTCTCTTAGATCCTTGTTTTTCTGGGGGGCTCAACTCTTACAGAAATCCTCCTCCATGAATCTTTGTCCCTGATTCCTACTGTCTTCCCCATTTAGAAGGGATTCTTGCTTCCTGGAATCTCTCACACTTCTTGGATTTACCTCTTTTTCTAAGGACACATCACACATTCTGACATGTTCATTATGTTATAATTATCTAACAATGAAAACCTATTGGGCCCAGAGGGCTGGGGTACCATGCTTTCTCCCTTTTTTCTCTGAATCCATGCACAGGGAAGCCAGGATCAGTCCTGGGGGAGACTAACATACTCAGTGAAGGGTCAGGATCTTTTTCTTATGCTTTTGTATCCCACCACAACACACCAGGGAAGACTTACTTATAGTATAGGTTCAGCTCAATCCTTGTTTCTTCCCAAAGCTGGGAATAGAAAGGCATTCCTTATACTTACTGTACAGTAAGAATGGGACGGCTATTTATTTCCTTTTATTAAAAACTTTATTGTGTTTTGTTTATACATTATGAACTGTCTAACCTGATATTCTTTAAGATGGAATTAATATTTCTTGAGCAATATATTTCTGATCAGAAGTTTGTCTCTGAACCTTTAACCAAGGGTTATAAAATTCAGTCTGCTGTGGAAGGCCCATCTCCTCCATGTTGACTACACTTGTGTCAGTACTATCTGGTTATCTCAGTGTTAGTACCTTGATCAACAAATTTTGAGATGGGACATGCTGGATGAGCAGAAAGTCCTATTGTTGTGTGTCGACATTTACTCTTCAGCCTAAGTGGAATTCTTGTCAATAGGAATTTTCAGTAAATATCATAAGATTTGAGAGAATTGTATTTGTAAAACCATGTCATCAGTGTGAAATCTCATTGATTGACACCTAAAGTTTTACTGCTCTTTTTCTAAATTGTATAAAAATCCCCCAAAATGTTGGGTCAAAGTTGGCATTTGTAAGGATGCCATCCACCCATGGGTTTTGGTAAGAGCTTAGAGAATTAAGCTTCATTTATGAAACTAACTTTGCTGTTTTGTTTTAGCCAAAGGGAAATAATGGTTAATAGAACATTTACTCTTATATGAAGGTGAAACAGGGAAAGTACATGTAACATTTCACAGCTGTAGCACCCTCCTCCAACTTCTTTATTTTTTTTAAATTAACTGAAATCTACTTTCTCTCCCCCTTCTTCATTTAGGGAAAAAAGAAAGAAAAACAAATTTCTTTTTTTTCTATTTTTTTAGAAAGAGTTTATTTATTTTGAGTTTTACAATTTTCCTCCCATTCTTGCTTCCTCCCCCGACCACAGAAGGCAGTCTGTTGGTCTTTACATTATTTCCATGGTCTACATTGATCTAAGTTGAATGTGATGAGAGAGAAATCATATCCTTAAGGAAGTAGGAAATAGAAAATAAAGTATGAGATAGCAAAATTACATAATAAGATAATGGCTTTTTTTCCTAAATTGAAGGTAATAGTCTTTGGTCTTTGTTCAAACTCCACAGTTCTTTCTCTGGATACAGATGGTATTCTCCATCGCAGATACCCCAAAATTGTCCCTGTTGCACTGATGGAATGAGGAAGTCCGTTAAGGTTGATCATCACCCCCATGTTGCTGTTAGAATGTACAGTGTTTTTCTGGTTCTGCTCATCTCACTCAGCATCAGTTCATGCAAATCCTTCCAGGCTTCCCTGAATTCCCATCCCTCCTGGTTTCTAATAGAACAATAGTGTTCCATGGCATGTGTATACCACAGTTTATTAAGCCATTCCTCAATTGAAGGACATTCACTTAATTTCCAATTCTTTTCCACCACAAGCAAGGCTGCTATGAATATTTTTGTACAAGTGATGTTTTTACCCTTTTTTCATAATCACTTCATGGTACAGACCCAATAGTGGTAATGTTGGATCAAAGGGTATGCACATTTTTGTTGCCCTTTGGGTTGGATGAGTTCACAGCTGCATCAACAATGTATTAGTGTCCCAGATTTCCCACATCCCTTCCCACATTGATCATTGTCCTTTCTGGTCATAATGTCCATTCTGAGAGATGTGAGGTGGTATCTCAGAGATGTTTTAATTTGTATTTCTCTAATAAATAATGATTTGGAGCAATTTTTCATATGACTATGGATTGCTTTGATTTCCTCAGCTGTGAATTGCCTTTGCGTATCCTTTGACCATTTATCAATTGGGGAATGGCTTGTGAAAAAACAAATTTCTTAAAACAAATATGCATCATCAAGCAAAACAAATTCCCTTAATGATTGCATACAAATGCACATGTGTGTCTCATTCTATCCCTAAATCTATCACTTCTCTGTCCCATTTCATCATCAGTCCTCTGAGATCATGAATACTCATTGGATTGATCATAGTTCTTAAAGCTTTCAAAGTTGTTTATTTTCACAATATGGTTGTTTTTCTGTAAATTATTCTATTTTATCTCATTTCATTTTTTATCAGTTTAGAAAGATTCTTAAAATGGTTCATTTTTGCAATATTGGTGTTAGAGTATAAATTGGTTCTCTGATTCTTCTCACTTGACTCTTTTGTCAGTTCATATAGGTCTTTCCCTATCTCTTTGAAATAATTCCACATTTCTTTCCAGAATTATTTTAACCATTGACAGCTCCATCAACAATACATCGATGTGCATGTTATCCTATAGCCGCTCCAACCTTTATCATTTTCCTTTTTTGTAAAATGAGGATAATAATAGGTACCTACTTCCCCAGGGTTCTGGGGAAGATCAATTGAGCTCCAATTTGTAAAGTGCTAAACCAGGCCCATGCTTGGCAAGTGGTAGGTGCCTGGAGCAGAGTAGGTTGCATGTTTCCTTCCCTCCTAAGCTATACCCCATGTAGGAACAGGACCCATTGAGGGTGGGAGAGGGGATGAGCAGGGCAAAGGGAGACTCCATGAGTCTTGTTCTATGAAGGAAAGGGAAGAGGCTGAGTCCACCTGGGGTTTTCATCTTCAGTGGGCATTGGGGCCTTGCTTCTTCATCTCCCACACCCCTATTCAAGTTTGTTCAGACCTCTGGAAGGTATTCTCCAGTTAACTACTTACTTTTCATTTTGTTTGGGGAGGACCCAGGGGGCTCCGCTTCTCCTTTATTTAATGGGCAGGACCAACTCCTCATTATTTTCCATCATGGTGTTTGGTTGTGCCAAGAGCCAGATGTACAATGGTCACAGGATCTGAGTCTGAATCCTAGCTCTTTGACCTAGTTAGATAGAGTGAACCTGGAAAGCTCACCTTTGTGGGCCTGAGTTCCTTAATTGTAAACTGGGAAAAGGAATCCCTTCAACCTCTAACCTTCCAGTGTTGTTATGAAGATCAAACAAGACACGTGGTGCTTTTATTAAGGCTTTGTATGTATAAAGATGAAAGATGAAAAGCAGCTGAGATGGAGGACTGCTCCCTCCTGCTTCAGCCCTGGGCAGCTCTGAGCCCCTGGCTCCTCCCCTCCACACACCCAAGACATGCCAGAGCTGTCACCAAATGACTCAGTCTTTGCTTTCTCTGGACTCCCAAAGGACCCCCTGGACTTGGAAGCCTGTGGAGGATGGATTGCAAAGGTCACCACACTCATTTTACAAATGGGGAAATTGAGTCTCTGAGAGGAAAAGTGATTTGTCCAGAGTCACCAGGCTAGTGAGCCAGCAGATGGAGAGCTTGACCTAGGCTCTGAGATGAGATGCTTAGGCCAGCAGGCTTTTCTGTCTGGTGTCACTGCTATTACCTTTGAGAGGTTGGTATCACCTCCTTCTCACAGGAGCATCTTCCGGCGTGGTCAGAGAGACAAATCAAGGGTGGAGAGAAGTAGGGGGTTCTCAGAGTTCTCCCACTGGGCAGTAGTTGCTTTCCTGATAGAGAAGCAGCCCCCCAGAACTGGGGTCTCTTGATGAAGGCCAGAGTTCCAGACATACTGAGGGGCTATGAAGAGTGAGATTGGCAGGAGAAGGAGAAGGGAGGTCCTGGATTCAATCCTCTATCAATCTCTCAGTCCTCACCTGTCTGTCACTGTGCACTGAAAGCCAAGAGCATCTTGACTGGTCCTGGAACCACAGCAAGATGATAAGAAATAATGCTAGTACTCCCTTTTGGCTGAGTTTTAAATTGGGTCATTGTTGGAAGGTGCTCATCGGCTCACTCTGTCTGTAAGCTGAACCCCAGGAGCTATCTCTCCCAGCATCATGCAGCTTGGACCCCCTGCCTCTGCCCCCCTCCATGCTCTTGGCTTTGCTCTGAATCATTGGAACTGTTTGCCTTCTTCTCCCTAAGAAGGCCAAGATTAACTGGAGACACACATGTCCTCCATCCCCAGGAGATGGCTGGGCTTGAAGCAGACCCTCACCAGACAGGGACCCGGCTGGAGGAAGCCTGGAAGGCCCAGGGAGGGCAGATTTCACATTGACCGACAACATGAGCTGAGAAAGAGCTGGGTGACAGTGGAACTGATGGAGCAAGAGCTTCTGGCCACCCCACTTGTACAAGATCACTTGTGTGTTGGTTGATGGTTCACCCACCATCTTTGTGCACTCACAAAACTGCATCCAGGCCCGATTATGCTCAGGTCTCAGAATCCCTAAATCAGGAGATGTCAGAGATGGATGAAAACAGAGAAGAAAGAATGTTAGAAATCTTAGATGTCAGCCATGGAAGAGCCTTTAGTCATAGAGCAAGAAATATCACAAGTGGAAGGGACCTTAGAATGTGGGACATGGGATGTCAGTCATGGAAGAGCCCTTAGAACATGAAACATGGGATGCAGCCATGGAATGGTCTAAGGAACCTAACATTAAATGTCCTATTGGCAAGGACTTTAGGATATAGGAGAAAAATTGTTGAAACACAGAACATGGAATTTTGGAACAGAATGTTTGAGCTGGAATATGTGTATAAATCATTTACTGAGCCATCTTATTTTATAGAGAAGAAGACTGAGCCTACCTGGGGAGAAGAAAGAAGAGAACTTGCTCAGAATCTTCCAGTATCTGTTTCCCCTGCCCTGGGCTTCTGGGAACTAGCCTCGGTATCCTTCCAGTCCACCTTCTCCCATAAGCCCATGGTGAAGTGGTCTTCCTAGTATTCCAGGACCCCTTTTCCAGACCTCTGGCAGGGTGATAGTGTTTGTGCTGGGGGGAAGCAGGGCTTACAGAGTATGCCCCAAAGATGAGCATTTGCCAGCTCAGACCTTCAGCAGTGACAGAGGGAGAAGAGAAGGATGGAGCACTGAATCTGGATTAAGGAAACTGAAGACCACTCCTGCTGTGCCAGGCTCCCTGGATCACTGGGATAAGCCCCATCCTCTTTCTTTCTCTGACTGGGGAAGTTTGACCCAGGGATCCTTAAGGTTCCTTCCAGGACTGACGTGCTTTGAATCTGAGAGGGTTATCTGAACCTGTGAGAACTTAGCTGTTGAGGTGTAGTTCAATTCTATAATAATCTGTATCCTGGATGGGTTGAGATTTCTTCTCAGGCCCAGAACAAGAGGACCGCCCCCCAAAACTTCACGGTGACAATGGATTTGATAGTGGGAATCCTTTCCCCATCCCCTAGGAAGGTGGTCATGAATCACTGCCCTAAAAACAAAGCTACCACCCCACTTTATCCGAATTCTGCTGACTGCTCTTTGCTTAGCCAATTCTCAGATTTCAGTCTCATTTGGTGTCTTTGGCCTTTGCTTGGTCCTGTGAACTCACACAGACCCCCCCACCCACCCAAGAACTCGTCTCATGGACTCACAGAATGCTCCAACTGGACCTGTCCATTGACAACTCAGACAAGCTCCACTAACCTAATGATCTCCCAGGGTCAGCATGGGACAGAGGCTGAGGCTGCTGACTATTGTGCTGAAGGGATAAGCCACTAAATTTATCCCTTGGAGGAATTCCTCTTTGACTTCAACCAAAGGAGGTGATTTGGGAGCTAAGCCATGAAGGAAGGTGAAAATTCTGGGAAGATGATAAGGAAGAAGCATCTCCCAGGACTGGGGCCAGGTTGGGGGGGGGGGACTTGCTTGTGAGGACTCCCTGAAGTAGGAAATCCTATCTTAAGTTGCATAAATGAAGAGAACCCCAGTTCAGCTAGAATGTGTAGAGTGCAACTGGGTAGTAATGAATAGACAGGAGGTATCTGGGAGCCAGATTGGGGAGGAATTTAAAGCTCAGCTGAGGAGTGTATCTCTCACTGGAGGTGATAGGGAGCCCTTGGTGGTCTTTGAGCAGGAGAGTACTCAGGTTGGACTTGTGCCTATGGAAGACCTCTTTGGATACTGAGTAGAGGGAAGCTGCTGTGGCTGGAAGGCCAGTCAGGAGGCTGTTGGAGGCATCCAAGAGAGAGGAGATGAGGGGTTTCTAGAGCAGAGATGCAGGGTTGAATGTGAGAACTGCCCTTCTCTCATTGAATACAGAGGTAGACAGAGGGCTCAGGTAGGAGGACGAGAGCATGTTCTACAAGAGTAGAGCATTGGATTGGACACTAGAGATCCCAGGTTGAAGGGCTCACTCTCCAGCTCAGTTTCCTCCACCTCAGTTTCTTCACTGGTAAAGGGGGGGCTTAGGCTGCACTATCTCTAAGATAGTTCTGGTTCTGCTCAGCTCCCAGCTGAAGACTGGGTGAGGAGCTCAGGTACCATCCCACTGAGACTGAGCCAGAGACTCCCCTTTTCCCTTCCTCAGCTCTCCAGTCCACTCCTAATGAGGTCAAAGTTCTAGAATCCGCTCAGATTCATGCAGGTCCTAAGCAGCAAAGCATGATTTAAACTTGGATCCTCCAACCCAAAGCCAGGCTTGTCCCATGCCCCAAGCTGCTTCTCTGCCCTCCCAGGGGCTACTTCTGGACTTGCACTTAGCCATCTCTCCACCTTATCAGGACCCCTCCCTAGTCTACCTTCCTTCAATACCTCTAGACCCTGGCCCAACCCTGGGCCCCCAAGCTCAGGGAGACACTGTCTTTGTTTGGAATTCTTGATCTCGGGCATCTTTCCGTCAGCTACTCTTTGCAGCTTATTTACTGCAGTCTAGTTGAAAAGGGTGATTATTTCCTGAAAAAAGAACAGAGACATTTTCTTCTCCAGATTTTATGTTGTAGAAAATTCTGTTGCAGTTGTATTTTCAGCATTAAATTGGATTATAATAAGATATTAATATTCACTGCAACCATTTTATTTCAGCTTCTTTATTCTATTCAATAACATTCATGCATATTTAAAAGTTTCGGAACTTTGTCTAACTAGGTCGGCTTGATGTGCTGCTCCCAAGTTGCTATTCTTGCTGGAGATGCGAGCAGGGCCTTCCAGACCATGACTGCAATTTCCAGGGAGGCTGCGGGGAGGAAGGCTCAGACTGGAGGCCTGGCGCTATCAGGTGTCTTAGAACATAGAACATTCCCAGAATCCAGACTATCAGGGGCAAGAAGCCCCAGACAATGAAATGCCAAGTCTGGGAGGGGATGGTGGGAAAGCCAGAGGCCTTGGAAAAGAGACTTTCAGGGCCAGGTGGGCACCTAGGACCCAGACCAGGGAATCAGACAGGGCTGGAGAAGTTTTAGAACAAACTTTGTCCAAGCTGGGAATGCCCTCGAAGCACCAATGGTCAGAATAGGTGGCCAGTCACTCATTAAACTTGTACAAATCACAGAGTGATTGATGAGGGGCAGCACCTGAAAATGAGGGAAAAGCTCTTGGTAGGGGGGCTGGAGCTGAGCCTCCAAGAGGCAGAAGTGAAGGAGTTTAAATTTGGACCTTGGGTTCATCTAGTCTGAGTCCCAAGTTTTATTCTCCTTTCTTTTTTCTTTATTGTACATTTACAATTCTTGGTTCCTCTTACCCCACCCCTGCCCTCAGGGGGCAGCAACAACAAAATTACAAAATACAAAACCCTCATCCTGGTCAAACAAAACAAAATCCCACATTGGCCATGTCCAGAGTCATATGTCACTCTTTGCATTTCAAGTCTGTCCCTTCCCTTGAAGAAGGTGGTTTATCCTTCTAAAGCCTTTCCAGATCATCTCTTTCCCTAATGGTCTTGCCACTGAATAAATTTATTCTAGTTCTGCTGACTTTGCATCTGTTCGTAAAAGTCTTCTCAGTTTTCTCGGAACTGTCCATGTCAGCATTTCTTATGGCAGAGTAGTTTTTCCTGATACATTTAGATATAACAGTTTGTTCAGCCATTCCCCAATAGGGGAGCATCCCCTAGCTTATGGTTTTGTCTACTAGCAAAAAGAACTGTTATACATATTTTTGTCTAGCAGTCCTTCCTGGTAGTGGGATTTCTGGGTCAAAAGGTATATGGAGTTTAGTAACTTTGAGGACAGAGTTGAAAATTTTTTCCTACACTGGCTGGTCCAGTTCACAATTCTACCAATAGTGAGGTCAGTAATGGGCATATTTTCCAAAAACTTCTCCAACATTTGTTGTTTTCCTCTTCTGCCATCTTTGCCATCTTTGTTTCAAGGGTGTAAGGTGTTCTATCTGACTTTATGGGCTTTATACCGTGCCCCTACAGCCTTCATACAGGGCATCAGAGTCAGGAAGCCCTGAGTTCAAATCCAGCCCCAGATGATTAATAGCCTGTGACCCTAGGCAATTCATTTCACTTCTGTTTGTCTTGGTTTCCTCATCTGTAAAACAGGGACCATAACAGTGCCTCCCTGGGTTGTTGTAAAGAAATTTGTAAACAGGCTTGGCAGCTGCCCAGTCTATCATGGTCATTCTTGTTCCTTCTCCCATGAGTGAATTCCTCCCAGAACTTCCATTTTTAAAGAAGTGAAGGTTCCAGTCAGAGTCCACAGCTTTCTGAGTGCTCCTGCTGATTTTTGGCTGCCTTCCCCCATTAGAATGTAAGTTCCTCAAGGGCAGGATCTGCCTCTATTTGCTTGGATCTGAATTCCCAGGACTTAGGGAATGAGGGAATACTGAATCAATGAGTGTTGCCTTGATGAGATTTTTAAAATTGATTGAGATTGAGATTTTTAAAAAATATGGTTTCTGATCATTTTTAATTCTACCTTTGAATGTGGTCTGCTCATCTCCTTTAGCTAGTTATCTATTGAGGAATGGCTCTTAGTTTTATCAATTTGTATTTTCTCTTCTATATCATGCATATGAGACTTTTATCAGAAAAACTTGCTACAAAGATTTTTTCCCCCTTTGGGCCTCTTTCCCTTCTAATTTTCATTCTAGTAGATTTATTTGCACAAAAACTTTTAAATTTACATAATCAAAATTGTCCATTTTCTTCAGTTAGCCTTTTCATTACTTGTCTGGTTTTATATTCTTCCCCTTTCCATGGATTCCTTATTCATCTAATTTGTTTACTGTGATATCCATTATATCTAAATGATGAACTCATAAGGAACTTGTAATAGAATATGGTGTGAGATGTTGGTCTAGACCCAGTTTCTTTTCTAGTTGGTCCAGCAGTTTGGGTCAAATATTAAGTCATTAGTCCCAATAACTAGAGTCTTTGGGTTTATCAGATACTTTGCTATTGTTGGGCATTTAATCTGTTCCACTAATCAGCCTCTCTATGTTTTAGTCATCACCATATTGTTTGAATGATTACTCTTTGGATTACAGTTTGAGATCTGATGCTGACATATAGACTCTTCCCCGGGCTTCTGTGTCGTTTTTTTGTTTTTTTTTTTTCCGTTATCAGCTTTGAGTTTCTTGACCTATTTCTTTATACGAATTGTTATTTTTTTAACTCTATAAAATATATTGATAGGGTGATTGGTATTTCACTAATTAAGTAAAATAAATTAGGTGTGAGTCATTTTTAGTATATTGACTTGACCTACTCATGGGCAATTAATGTTTCTCTCTTTCTTTGGTCTACCCTTATTTCTGCAAGGCAAGTTTTAGAGTTGGATTCATAAAGTTCCCAGGTACATCCTGATGGATACACTCCCCAATCTCTCATGGCTTTAGTGGTTATTTGAACAGAAAGTCCCTTTCTATCTCTTCCTGCTGGGCTTTGTAGATAACTCCCCGGAATGCTGGTGATTTATGTGGACTTAACTGATATTTTTCATCTTTGCTGACTTAATTGTTTCTGTTAATTTTTGGTGGACTCTTTAGGGTTTTCTCCACAAGGCATCACCATCTGTGGATGGTGATAATTTTGTTTCTTCTTTGCCTCTTATTACGGTTGAGGAAACTGCAGCCTACTAAGTTGAAGTGACTTGACAAGGGTCTTCTGGTTAGTAGGGGTCTCAAATGGGATGGGGGTTTTGTTGAGATGGAGGAGCTTGGCTGAAGCTGAATTGTAAAATACTTCAAAGGCCAAACAAGAGTTTGTGTTTGCTTTTGGAGAAGGGGAAAGCATTCTCAACATAAGGAGCTGAATGAGATGTGGGAAATCCAGCAGCTCTAGCTCATTCTCTGGATAGTAGAAAATAATGGGGTCCACTGAGGGTAACTTAGTCTAGATTAGAACTGTATTTTGGAGAACCTCCAATACCAAGCTGAGGAATTGGTACTTTATGTCAGAGACATCAGGGACTCATATGTTGTGGTCAGACCCATGGCTGCAGTCCCTTGGCAGCTGTGTGAGGCTGGCCTGGTGAGAGGCAGGACTGAGGGCAGGAGAATGATCAGCAGGCTTCAGCCCTGGTACAGGGGAGTGGTCAGAGACCCTGAATGAGGTGGTGGCAGATGGGGGGTTGTAGGAGGATGTGGTGGGGTGGGAGAGCAAGTATAGCAAGTGCCAGGATGCTGGGCAGTTAAGTTTCAGGGCTGGGCATCAGGGATGATAAGGAAGCCCCTGAAAATAATGGGATCCTGTATTCAATGGCTGACTCTCAGAGAAGGAAGGGTCTCACTTGATCCAGTCTCCTCTCCATTGTTTCTGACAAGGGATTTCTAGCTTTGGCTTGAAGTCCTCCAAGGACGAGGAGCCCAGCCCCCTTGCTCAGCCGCCCATCTCCTTCTGGGACAGGTTAATGGTAGGAAGTTCTTCCTGACCTCAGGTCGAAGTCAGCGGCCCCTTTGCTGCTTCCCCCTTGGCTCTGCCCTTGGACCAGCCCCAGTGGAGGACATACCTTTTGATAGGTCAGGCAGCCAGAGCAGGACTCTGGTGGTGATGGGGGAGGGGGGCTTTGGGGAATAGGGATTGTTATTTGTTTGAACCATCATGGAGACGGTTTCACCAGAGTAGGGGCCAAGAAGGCATCTCTTAACAGGTTTCTGGTCTTGGGTAGATGCCAAGTAGAAGTGACGGGCATCTTCAGACCTGGCCCAGCTGGCGGGTCACCAAGGTCAGGATGTAGCCAGGCTGTGGGAATAGAAGAAAGTCAAGTGCCCAAGACCCAGGCTGAAATTTCCCCCTAACCTTGGACAAGCTGGGAGACCTTAGGTTGGACCTTCCCACATCTGCACGATGGCATCCACCTCTGTGCCTCAGGAAGCTCAGAGCAGAAGGCTGAGAAGGTCCCTTTCATGCTAGGAGGCTTGTTTGCTCCCCTTCACTCTCTACCCATATGAGGGCTTCTCGGAGTCAACTTGGAGAGCAGCTTCTGGGGACTGGCATGGATGGCCCCTTTGCCCAGTATCTATTGTGGGCAGACGACGCTGTGGGAGCCTTTGACCTGGACCCCTCAGAAACTGCCATGGAACTTGCAGCAGGCATTTGAAGCACTTGATTTGATCTGGATGCCTCACACTTCCCTGGGACCCCTGCTTCTGGCTTGCCACTAAGGAGCCTGCCCAGAAGGGTGGGCAACTCCCTTGGACCACTGGAGGGGGACCCTGCTGGGCAGTGCTCAGCCTGGGTCTCTCCCACCTGCCTTCCAAGGACACAGACTGGCAGACACTGTCCCCTCTGACCTCCTCTTACTAATATGAAAACTTGAGGCCCAGAGGCAGGGCAGCTGGGCTAGGAGCCAGGTCTGCTGATGCTTAATTGAGTCTGTCAGTGGTCATTTATTAAGACCGACTTTGTGCTGGCTTCTGGGGTCACAGAGACAAAAGCTACTCTCCCTGCCCTTGGGAGCTGACTCTCTCCTACTCTGCTACAGGTGAGAAAACTGAGGCTGGGCCTGGCTCCCAGGGCTCTGTCCACAGCCCTGGGATGCCTCAATAGCACTTCAGGCATGGGGATAGTGATGCCTAGGATTCTGAACAAGGCAGTGGTTCACCTTCCTGCTGGCCTCAGGCTCTTGCCTTGCCAGGTGGTGAACTGGTCTGAGGATGTGGTACATGCCTGGCTCTGAAGGAAGAACAAGAAAATGCAGCAGCCTCTGAGGCAGGAAATTCCTTCCTTCCTTCCTTAGATGCAGAAAATTGTCCAGGAAGCAAGGAGAATGGCTGTCCTTCCCTTTCAGAGCAACCAAGCCTGAGCAGAGTCATGGGGTGCGGAGACAAAGAATGGAAAGCCCGGTGGAATCTGGCAGGGGAGGGCTCAAAGTACCCAGGCTATAGATTGCCATTGGATTTAACAGTAATAGAGAGATATGGTCAGTCACTTAGCATCTCATGGACCCAATTTCATCATCTGAAAAATGAGAGGCTTCAACCTGATTAGGAAACCTTCAAACCACATATCCTCTATTCATATTACAGAGAGGGGAAATGGAGGCCTGGAGTTGTTCAGTAGCCCTCTAGGATCAGAGGGGGTCAGAGTCAGGACTTGAACCCAAGATATTCTTTTTTTAAAAAAAATCATTTAAGGAAATGAGGACTTGCCCAAGGTCACACAGCTAGGTAATAATTAAGTGTCTGAGGCAAAATTTGAACTCAGGTCCTCCTGATTCCAGGGCTGGGCCTCTGTCCACTGCGCCACCTAGCTGTCCTGAATCCAGGATATTCTGAGAAAAGTTTACCCTGAGCAGACAAAAATGACAATATGATAAAAACCATTTCTTTAAACGGTATGCTTTATAACTCGCTTTACCTATAGAATATTGTGGAGAGATGGGTCATGTTTTAGCCAATTTGCAGAAAGGAAAGGTGACTTGCCTGCCTCCCATAGGGTCATCCTGCAGACCCCTAAATGAAGCATAAATGGGGGTATCATTCTTCCATTTGGGCAGATCACCTCCTCTCATTGCTATACATTGTGGGGGGGGCAAGTCACATCCATGTCAGGTCATTCTTTGCCCCCGTCCCCCTGGAGGGCAGGCCCTTCTCTCCAGGCCCCTTCTTTCTCTGATAACCACCCATGCCTATGCCTGCACTGACCACCTACCTCCCTGACCCCAGGCTTCCTCCTGACTCAGGTCCTGAGTCATGAATGCTGCAGCCAGCCAGCACAGAGTCCACCTACCTTCCTCAAGCCTTCCCTCACTGTTGGCATGGGCGCCACCCTCTTGGCCCTGGCACCCCAGCATTCTCCCCTCTGCCAGTCAGACAGCTCCTCTGCACTGCCATCTGCTGGTGTCCAGTGGCCTGACACCCTCTTGACTGAGAGACACTGGCATCCTGGGGCTGCCCTTGCTGTACCCAACTTTATCCTTCAGCCTAGAAGCACTTCTGGCTTCTTTGTGTTGCAGACCCCAGTCATGACCATGGGGCCAGCTCTTAGGTACATCTGCCTTGCAATGCCCTTCCCCTCCTCCTCCTCCTTCCCACTTCCTCTTCTTCTTCTCCTCCTATTCCTCCCCACCTCCTCCTCTTCCCACTCACAAGTGAGTGAGGATCCAAAATGTCTTTTAATTCCAAAGCTTGCTTTGGTCCCTTATCATCCACCCCAGGGATTAGCCCAGAGCTAGATGAGCTGCTTTGACATAGTCTGGGTTGCCATGAATTCCAGCCAGAGGTCCTGTAGAAGCTGGTGGCCTTTGTTTCCCTCCAGAGAGTAAAAGAGCCATCCTCCTGAAACAAATCGGCCTTGTCCCACACACTTCCCAGCTCGAAGTCAGAGAGTGAGAGATTCCCCTTCTATGAAATGGGGATAAAAGGAGCATCTGTTTTTCAGACTGCTGGCTGAATCTCTTCATGACCTGCTTTACAAGCCAGAGGGGTCCTAGGTGACTGGGAGATCACCTTCAGGTCTATGAGCCAGCTGACAGTGGCCCTGGCAAGAAGAGGGCTGCCTGCCTCAGACTGGAACAGACTTAGAGCCTCCTTGGGATCCCCCTGAGCCTTCTATGGTAGATCTTCCCTGCTCCCCAGGACTGTGGGTCTCCCTGTCTCCTGGCATTGTATTTACTGTTGACATGACTTTGACTTTATTTAAATGAATTTTTTTCAATTAATGAAGATTCTCTACCTCCTTCCATTGAGAAAACAAGAAAAACAAAACCCTTGCTATAAACATGTATAGTCAATCAAAATAAATTCCTGCATCAGCAACATCTTAAAAACATTTCTCACCTTGCACTCAAGTCCATCACCTCGAGAAGCAGGCAGCCTGTTTCAATACTTGGGGATTGAGGTTGGACCATATACTAACCATCTTCCAAACTTGCTGATCTACAACATTGTTCTTAGATCAATGGAGGCAGCGAGGCAGCCTGGAGTCAAGAAGACTTGTCTTCTGAGTTCAAATCTGACCTTAGACACTGGCTAGTCACTTCACCCTGTTTGCCTTAGTTTCCCATCTGTAAAACTGAGCTGGAGAAGTCTCTGCCATGAAAATGCCAAATGAGGTCACGACTGAAACAACAAATAAAGTTCTGCTATTGGTTCTGCTCACTTCACTCTGCATCAAGTTTCTATGAAGAATCTCCTTCATCATTTCTTACAGCACAATATATAGAATATGACTTGTTCAGTTAGTCCACAGCTGAGGGATCTTTATTCAGTTGCTTATTCTTCACCATCATGAAAAGAGATCTTTTTACTATTTTGTACATCTATCTCTTAATTTCCCTTCCTAATTTCCTCCTTTTCCTTCTGCTTTCCTTATTGAGTGAAGCACATTTCTCTATTCAGTGATGAGTAAGTATTTTTCTCTCCCTTGACCAGTTCAAAAGAAAGGGAAATTCAGGTGTCACCATTCCCTCTCTTGCTGCTTTTTTTGCATAGACTTTTACTTTTACATCCTGGTTATATGTAATATTTTTCTCCATCATTTTCTCTCTTTCCTTCCCCTCCCTTTTTGTTCTTCTTCTAAAGTCAACAAAGAGAACCACCTTCAGGCCCACTTTGTGACTAAAATTCCTCTATGACCACGGATAGTGAGAGCTTCTTCGGGGCATATGGCATCTCCCCATTAGAATGTCAATAATTTATCCTGTTTAATTCCCTTGTTTGTACTTGTCTTTTCATGTTTCTCCTGACTCCTGTGTTTGTACCTTAAAGAAATTTGCAACTCTGGGCTTTTTTTATCAGGAATTCTTAAAAGTCCTCTATTTCATTAGGAATCCATTTTCTTCTTTCAGGATTATACTCAGATTTTCTGGGTGTTATTCTTGCCTCAAGGCTTTATCTTTTCCCTTCTAGAATATCGTATTTCAATCTGTCTTTTACGTCATTAGTGGATGATTCAATTTCCATGTTGCCCTCTGGTTCTAAAAAATATCTGGATAGTTTTATAATTTCTTGAAATATGATGTCTATGCTCTTTTTGGGGGGGGGTCATGGCTTTCTGGGAGTCCAGTGTCTTTCAGACCAATGATTCTTAATTATTTCTCTTCAATCTGATTTCTTTGTCACTTGTTTTTGTTATGATATATGAAAAGATTTTACTTTCTTCTCTTTTTTTTAGTCTTTTGCCTTTGTTGTAACATTTCTTTTTGTCTCATAGAATCTTTAGCTTCTTTTGGATCCATTCTAATTTTCAGGGAGTTTGTTGCTTAGACAAGGATTCATACTTCCTGTTTTGAGCTGTTAATTCTCTTTCCAATTCTTTTATCCACAGCTCTGATTTCCTTTCCATTTTTTCTCTAGCATGCTCATTTAATTTGCAAATGCATTTTAAACTCTTTTTAAATTTGTAATTGCATTTTTAAAGTCTTGCTTCATCCATTCCAGAAAATTTGTTTGAACTTCTTTCTACGCTGTGTTTTCTTTTGAGAATTTGCTTGTAAATCTTTTGCAGTCTTGTGTTCTCTTCTTCTAGATTTGTTCTATCACTGTAATAGCTTTTGGGGAAAAAAATATTTCATTTCATTAATGTGTTTTAGCTTTGCATTACTAACATATACCTATTATTTTCATTTAGTGAGAGGTGTTTAACAAAGTCCAAAAATTAAGTTAAATGAACAATATTGTAACTTTATCTGAAAGCATGCAAGATTTCCCCGTCACCTCTCTATTTTTTTAATTAACAATCTCTCTCATTCAAATTCCATTTCACAAAAGAACAAAATAAAAAGAAATTTCTTGAAACAAATGGCATAGTCAAGCAAAATAAATTTCCTTCGTGGCTATACAAAATTATGTGGTATACAAATATAGAGTAGATAAAACTCTGTGTCTCATTCTACCTCCTAAACCTATCCCCTCTCTGTTATTGATGGCGTTGTTTCATCCTTGGTCCTCCGGAATCATGGATGGTCATTGATTATGGATCATAGCTCCTGCAGCTTCCAAACCAATTTGTTTGCACAGTAAGGCTGTCATTCTATAAAATGTTCTCATGGGTCTGTTCATTTCAGTGAGGATGAATGAATGAATGAAGTGCTCATTAAATGTGATCACCATGTGCAAAGGACTCTCCTAGCAGCTGGAAAGGTATACACCTAGAAAAAGAAGGCAATCTCTGTTTCCAAGGAGCTCACCTTCTGAAGGGAAGAGGCTTCCTCAGCCCTAGCCCATTGGCTCTGCAGGAGGGGAGGACATCCCGGCCTCAGCCAGAGGCTCAACGATGATGATGGTAGAGAAGAGGCAGCATTGGAAGACTTCAGAGCTTTTGGAGGCATTCTTCAATTCCCCTTACCTGGAAAATGGGGGGATACTAGTGCCTGACTCCCAGTGTCAGATGGGGCATCATATGGAAAGGGCTTTGTCGACCTTAACGCTCTCCATAAATTTCATCCATCAGTATTTGACAGTAATTTCTCCCTGGACATTTGGAGGTGAGAGACTCAGAGGATCAAACATTAAACAGCCCCTAAAATCCCTCCCTGTTCTAAATCTGTGATCATCTGGACCAAGCACCCACTCTGTCCAAGCTGAGGAGACAAAGAAAAAAAAGAGAGACACCCCCCCCCCCCGTGCCGCCCTCAAAGCCTTTGTATTCTTTGGCAGGCAAGATGTATCCAGTGAAATAAAAATCAATCTGGACCGAGCAAATGCAGTGTTTGGGTGGTTCTGTGACATGGTTCACTTTGAAGAAGGAAGGGCAGTCTCCAAAATGGGGTGAGGTGGGTGGACAGGCTGCTCCAGAAAGGTTGTTCGTAGCCACTGAGTTGGTGACAGAATAAATGTTGTGTTTGCAGAATGTCTAATAGGTCAGTCTGACTGAAATGTGGAGGGTCTAGTTGAAAAGGATGCAAGCATAATGCAATGTTGGGGGGAGACAGGATGTGGTTACTGAGATAGTGGTCGTGCTTGGGGTGAGGAGGTGCTGTCTAGAAGAGGAAGCGACCTTCCCATTCTGGGAGGTCTCCAAGCAGTCTGTAGCACCCTTTGTCACTGATGGTGTGTGAAGGATCCTTTTTCTGGGATGGGCTGTGGCCTCTTTCAACTTGGAAATGTGGCAGTTTTCCCTCTCACCTTGTTCTGTTCTCTCTACTGTAGATCACATATGTAGAGAGTGGGGTGATGTGGACAGGCTGGGGCTGAGTTAGCTGAATGGAGGCAGCAGATGTGGGAGCACCACTTCTCTACACTCTTGGGGGTCTTTAATTCTTCATTAATGCTTCAACTTGGGGCATCATTGTTTTTCTCTATTTCTTTGTCTCTCTCTCTCTCTGTCTCTGTCTCTCTCTCTCTCTCTCTGTCTCTCTCTCCTCTCCTCTCTCTCCATCTCTCTGTCTCTCTCTCTGTCTCTGTCTTCCTCTATCTCTTTCTTTCTCTGTCTTTCTCTTGCGCGTTCTCTCTCTCTCTGTCTTCCTCTGTCTCTCTCTATCTATCTCTCTATTTCTGTCTCTCTGACTTTGTCTCTCTTCATACACACACACACACACACACACACACACACACACACACACAAACAGTGAAAGAATATCTAATGCTGCCTGGCTTCTTTAGGGATGCATGAGTTAAACTTTCTATTTCCTTGGGTCCACAGCTTCAGAGGGCTCCCAGGCCCTCCGCAGGATGCTCTCCAATAAGCATTTTAATGTAGAATAAAGGTCAGCGCTCTGGAATTTGAAACCATTAATCCTTTTCTGCTCTTAAGGAAGCCAAGGCTGGAACAGAATAAATAACAGATTAAAGAATAAGAGTTCTTGAAATTCCAAAGAGAAAACCCAAGCATTTGGTCGGTGAGAGCCACACCAAACTCGACCTTCATGTCTCTCCTTCCCTCTCCCTTTTCACATTACCAAGATTTAGAAGGTAAAGAGAAATTGTCCTTTAATTTTCCATTGTTGGGGGAAATGTTTGAGCCTCCAAAGCTTAAGGGATCATATCTATTGGAATATAAGCCCTAGGATTTTATAAGCAACATCACTGTGTAATCATGATTTGGAAAACCCAGCCTCTGGGCTGAGACCCTGGGAACTATTTCCACCATCTTCAGAGGAGGTTGATCAGGGACAGGGAGGGTCTCAGAAAGAGAGAGGTAGCAGAATCAAGAGAACTTTGTACATAGTAGCAGCAATATTGTTTGAAGAACAGCTGTGAATGACTAAGTTATTCTGAGTTAACAAATACTCAAATTGACTACAAAGATGCTTTTCACCTCCAGAGAAAAAAATTGATGAATAGAGGTATGCACAGTATGATTTTAGATGCACATGTGTGAGTATGTGTGCATGCGGGTTGTGTGTGTGTGTGTGTGTGTGTGTGTGTGTGTGTGAAATGTTGGCCTTCTCTAGGGCAGGGTGGGGAGGAGAGAGGTTGATAGTTCAAAACTTAAAAAATGTAATTGAGAAATAAACAAAATTAAAGAAAAAGAAAAGGACAACAAACAAATAAAAAGAAAAGAATGGTTGATGCCAGCAACCTTCAACCAGATATCAGGATGTGTAGCGTTCCTTCATTCTGTGAAAACTCACTGCAGAAAGAAGACACAGACCAGAGAAGAGGAAGCTTTTTGGGTAGCCCATGAATTAGGGAATATCCAAGAGAGGAGGATGATAAAGTGGGATGTGGAATGTCAGAGCCAGAAGGGACTCGAAAACACAGAAGTTGGGATGTCAGAGTTGGGGGGGGGGGTGCGGCTTTAGAGAAGTCATGTTCATTTTTCCCAAGAGGATACTGGGTTCCAGATCGGGGAGGCCACACATTGAGTTTGTGGAAGAGCAAGAGTCTAACCCAAATCAGCTGCTTCTTAATCCAGATTCCTTTGAATAGCACCCCTGGGCTGCTAGAATTTTCCTTAGAGAGCTAAGATGCTGGGCCCCTTGTCATAAATAATTGTTTAAAAGACCTTAATCTGGTCTTGATTTTCTTCAGAATGCAAGGAAAGCAACTGTCTGTTGATCAGACCTGCTGGACCTCAGAAGGAAAATCTTAATGAAGACCATACTATTTCAGTTGTGACAGCTCTTTGCACAGTGCTGGGTGCCTAATAGGGGATCCAGAAATGTCTCATGACTACCTGGGAGGGGTATTATTTACATGTGACCTGTGTTCCAAAAGATCTCTACCCACACTGGGAAAATACTGTTATATTGTTAACCATCATATTGTTTAAAGAGCAGCTGGGGATCATTTAGAAAAATCAGTGATGGCACCGTGTTGGCATGGCTTCTTTGTAAAGTCAAAGTCACAAGGTGCTCATCTTGCCCCGGGCTCTCTCTTGATCTCCAGTTGCTACTGAGGCACTCGGCTCTGCTTTGGAGCTCTTCCCTGGACACAGAAAGCCATCTCCTGCCTCTTCTTCTTTCCTTTTGCCGTCTGTCCTGCGGGACTGGGTTGCTCCTGTTCGTGTTGACCTTTTGTAGCTTGTGACTCTCATCTGTTGGGGCTCAGCCAAGATGGCAACTCCCATAAGAGACCTTCCTGACTCTCCATTTCTTTATACTTTGTCCCACGAGGTGGATTTTTAATTATTTCATTCAAACTTTTTATATGTGCATGTATTATTCTTCCAGACTTTGTCCTGGTGGAAGCATTTTACTCTATACCAGTCCATAGTCTACAGATCTATATTCTGTACATAAACACATTTTTGTACATTATTTGATATGCATATATGTGTATTGTCTGTAATATATGTGTTTATAGGTGAATATATATATCCACATATATGTAAACCTAAAACACATAAAGTTAGTGTGGAAAACCTTTGAGTCGGGACAAAAAAAAAACCTGCTCATCAGAAAGCTCTTGTGGAGAAAAGCCTTATGAAAGTATGAAAAGAATTCAAGTTGGTGTTACTAGCCTTTACTGAGTGGACCATGAATGATATTATACCTCTGTGCATCTCACATATGCTCTGAAGATCCTTTGCCCAAGTTTCAGTGATGAGATGAGTCTCTAGAACTTGGTTATATCATAATCCCCTTCAGAATTCCAAAATTCTGTGACATCTCTAATGACATCAGCTTGAGCCCCCACCAAGAATAACAGCTGAGAATCATTTAGACAGCTAACCTTAAGTGACTTTTTTACAAGAGGTAAAACAGTAGAGTAAAAAAAAATATATCATCCCCAATAAAAGATACTGCGATACATATGGGGAAATAGAGACCCAGAAAAAAGACCCAAGTTCTCATAGTTAGTTAAGTGTTTTAAAAACTCAAAGATGGAAGGGACCTAGGAGATGACGTAATCCAGTCATATGGGAGCAAGAATCTTTTCCACAGTCTTCCTTAAAGACTTCTATAGGAGGAAATCCCAGGATCTTCCAAGGCTACTCCTTCCATTTGGGGTTTCCCATAGCCCTTAAACCTAGTCCTACCCTCTGGGGCCCAATGAGAACAAGTCTGATTCCTCTTCAAGTGATAGCCTTTTTTTGTTCTTGTTCAGTTGTTTCAATCATGTTTGATTCTCTATTACCCCATTTGGAATTTTCTTGAAAAAGATTGCTATTTCCGTCTCCAGTTCATTTTACAGATGAGGAAACTGAGGAATAAAGGGTAAAGTGACTTACTTAGGATCACAAAGCTAGGAAGTATCAGATGCTAGATTTGAATTCAGGAAAGTGTGGTTTTCCTGACTCCAGATTAGACATTCTATCCATTATGCCATCTAGCTACCCTTTACATACCTGAAAAAAACTACTCCCAAATCATCTGTGTCCAAGTTAAAACCTCTCAAGTTCTTTCAACAAGATGCAATTGGGATGTCTTGGAAAGACTTCTGGCTTTGGAATCATGGGAAAACTGACTTTTCATCTCACTTATAACATTTATTTTAGCTGTGACTGTAGATGAGTCGATTAAGTTTTCTCATCTATGGAATAGCAGTAATGATGCCCATCCATAGTATCACTCCAAGGGGTGATGTGAGGAGCAGACCAAGCTATGGGCATCAAGTATTCTATGCACTGAAAGCAATGTGAATACGGCCCCTGATTGATCCTTTCATTCTTCTGACTGGAACTCCACTCCATTCACTTCTACCCCAACTCCAAATGCCTCCAATTTATCAACATCCTTCCTCAAATGTGACACCAAGACCTATGTACAATACTCAGGATGCAGCCTAACCAGGACAGAAGATGAGCCAGGGTCCACTCTCCTCCCTGTCTCTCTGGTTTTCAGAGAGACTTCTCTCTAGTCTCCTCTCATGTTGTTCACCTTATACTTGTAAAGTTGAATCTGAGCCCAAATGTGGATTAGATGCCAGTCTCAGATGAGGGGTTCTTCCCCCAACAGACTGCTTTCTTCTTCATTCCAGATTGGATTGATACAGGCCTGACCCTGGCCATTGCATCCTCCTCGTGATCCTTCCCCTGCTCCCTGTTGGGCCTGTGTCCTCTTTATTAAGTGAATGTCTTGTTCTTCTGGCCAAGGATGCAATTACCAGCCAAGATCAGATTACTATTGAATCTTTGGAATGGGCCGGCATTGGGAAGGGAGCCCGAAGGGGTTTCTGAAGACTGTAATCAGAGCAAATAGAAACCAATGAAACTGTGGTAGGGGGAGGATTTTTAGGGTAATTGAACTCAGGGAACAGCCTGGTGCTAAATCTCTGAGTCATATCTTGTTCTTTGAGGCCTGCTGCTGGATTTCCATTGCCTGCCAAGATGGCCTTGGGGAGCACTCTTCCTCTCCAAGAGTAGATGAGAGGCCTGGGATAGGGCTGCGTGTATTAGTACAAACTTCAGTCTGCTGTACCCTGTGCCACTGCCTTGCTGGGTGACCTTGGGCAAGTCATGTCCCCTCTGAATTCTGGGTTATGTAACCATAAAAAGAGGCTTTGGTAGATGAGAAGCATGGTGATATTTTATTTTTATACAGCACATTACATGCAGTTCCCCATTTGAACTTTACGAAAACTTTGAGATAAGTTTTCTAAGTTTTATTTTCTTCATGTGACAGGTAAAGAAACTGAGGTGAAGTGACTTGCCAGTGGTCACACAATCAACCAAGAGTTCATCAGCAAGCCTTTATTGAGTGCCTTCTGTATGCTATATGCAAAGGATACAAAGTCAAAATAAGCTTTACCTTCAGGGAGCTTACATTCTATAAGCATGAATGAATACATATAAAATACTATACCCACACTATGATATACTATAAACTTTACATAGAGTGGGCATAGTAGGGGTATAGGGGACTCAAGGAAGGCCGGATTTAGGAGGTAATGCTTCAGTTGAGGCTGGAAGGAACTGAGGGACTCTAAGAGGTAGAGGGGAGGAGGGACAGACCTGAAACAATAGCCAAGAGCAGAGCACAGCAGGGCCTCCGGCCAGGTGTTCTAACTGCATCCTTTCATGATGCCTTGCTGTTCCTCAGGCTTGAGGTCCATTCCAACTTTGACCTTCTCTGTGCTGAGCTCACATAGCTAGTAAAGGGAAGAGGCAGGATTTGAATCCAGGTGGCCTGGCCCTAAGACCAGGGTTCTTTCCTGAAGGATGCTGTGCTGCTGCCATCTGCCCCATTAGCAGATGTTGACTGAGCATCTTCTCCCAGCTCAGCTTTGCCATTCTCTGGTCTAAGATTGCCCCCTAGTTTTGGCATTCTCTGGTCCATGTTCTTTTCTTCCTCTTAGCTTTGACCTCATTTCTTTATTCTAAGGCCCCACCCTTCAAGCTCTGTCCATTGTTAAGCAAAGTATCTCAGATTTTTCTATAAGACATATAAGGGACTTTCCCAGACTTGACCCCGGGAAGTACAACTGGAAATACCATTTTATAGAAGAGGACCCAGGGCTGTAGAGATTCTTTAGCTATCCCAAGACTGACCCCTGAAGTCCAGGCTCTCTCCTGACCTCCAGTCCATATATGCCTTCCCTGTGGGAGAGGCTTGAGAACAGAACTGGTCCACATAGCCTTCCCAAGCTGGATGATGGATCCCCCAGGTGGGTCATTGCTGTCTCTAGACTTTGACCTCAGGAGTCCATTCTGTTACATAGTAAAGTAGGAAGAATAAGAGGGCAGAACAGGAGAAAAATGGTAATGAGGTTATTCCTCCGGGATCCAGACACTCATGAATCTAGTGAGATGGCACAGTGGAGAGATTCCTGGAATTGGAATTAGAAAGATATGAATTCAAATCCCGCCTCAGACTCTTCTACTGGTATGACCCAAAGCAAGTCATTTAGCCTCTCGTCCTCACTTTTCTTGCCAATAAAATGAGGATAGTAAATGGCACCCACTTCCCAGGGCAGTTGTGAGGCTCAATAAGCTAACACCCATTCTATGGAGCTTCCTGAACCATGAAGCTTTTACAGATGCTAACTATTATCAGTGCTCATGCAAGGAAATTGCAAAAATGAGAACCATATCATTGCAGGACATGAATCCTTAGCCCCTGGTGAACACCTCTCAGACATGACCTAGTAACAAAAATTATGTTGGAAGCTCATTGTTCTGGCAGAACTTGAGATGACATGTCCCCATATGGCAAATACAGACCTCAAAGTATCTTAGGGGAGCCCCCTCATAAATTGCTCTGGATCCAGAATATCATCACAGACAGAGTTATTCCCCACCAAGTCCTGGACATTGCATTCAGTCTTTTTAAAGATTCATTTATTTTTAACATAACATTTGTTCTTAGAAGTTTGCAGATAACGTCTTTAATAGATGCCATCAGATCTTGAAAGGACAGAGGCTTGGCCAAGTTGACCCAAGCCATGTGGAGACAGGATGAGGTGCACACCACCCTTGTTGTAAATCAGACTGAAAATGTTCCCAGTGAACCTGCAGAGAGAAGATGGACTGACATCCCAGTCCTTGGCTTCAATTTCAAAGAGCAATCATTTTATCCAAGTTGCCAGTGTTCATAGAACTTTAGATATTAAAAAACTTTTGCAGGAGAAAAATTTGTCTTAGAAATGTTTAAATGGGAACCCCATTGAAAAGTAAAGAGGAATGATATAATGGAGATAATGGTATAATGAACATAATCAATTGATAATAATCAAACTCCTGTGAGAATAGGAGATACACATCAGTTCTGTCATTTCATCAGCCACTGCACTTATGCTAAATATATTTTGCATTTTTACTCCTAATTCTAAAAATGAGCTTACATTCTAATGCTTTTATTAAACTTCAGAAAGCATATTTTATCAAAATATGTAATTGTCCTTGTGGGGTTAAATGCAAGAGAATAATAGAGGGATAGTGAGTTGTCTTAGGACTGTTTTTCCCCACATATCATCAAACAATATGGGAAGAATGAATTTTCTACAATAATAGCCATAATAATTCTAGGCTAGAGAAAATGAAGAGCTAAATACAAGAGTTACTAAAATCTAAAGAGGAAAAAGATAAAAGGTAGGAGGTCACCAAAAAGCTATGCCTAACAGAAAGTACAAAAATTATACCTAATTTTGAAATGAACCTCAAACGCAATTCCAACATCACAAATGATTTTTAGAGAGAAGGGTAGGGTGAGCTCAGAATTTTAAAAAGTCCCTTTTAATTCCAATGGCACCAATCCAATTAGCAGACCAACTAAACCAAAGTACAACAATTCTGACAAGTGGGTACTTGCTATAAATACCATAAACCATCACATTGTCCTTTGATATTAGCCAGGGAGAATAAAACCATTTGAGGCTCTGCAACTGCCTATTTGGGGATCATTGCCAAGGCAAGACCCTTAGGAAGAAAGTAATACTCTTAAGGACAGGAATTAAACCTGCCATGACAGAAGCCGCCCAAGAACATGACCCAAGATACGTGAGAAGGCATCGGGGTGGGGAATCATCATTGAGATGGAAGCAAAGTTCACAGGGCAGACCAGGACCATCGAGTCATCCTGCTCCACCTCTCCACTCCTAGAATCTTTCTCCATTCATGTCAGAGGATGTTTTGGTCTTGATCAAGATAAAATTCTTGATGTAAATCAAGGGAGATCATGACTGAAACTTCAAGTTTGAATCCAGAGGTCAGCTTGAATCAGAGGAAGGTCGTAGTTGCAAAGATCTTGGTCTCTCCAGGCAAGGCGCATTAAACAGAAAACTCACAAGGAAGAACTGTGGCTGCCTATTTCAAAAGGCTGACGAACATCTTAAAATCCAAGTTCAATGGCAAGCAGATGCTTATGTAATACTAGGATTAGCGTATGCTTTGGGAGCAATGTCTCCTCACAGATTTAGAAAGTATTCTAACAACCAATAAACCATTAATGAAAACCAGGGCCATCAGATTAAGACAGACTTGGAAGGCTGGACATTTTCTTTTTAGAAAGGAGGAAGAAGATGGATAGATGGAAGCAAGCTAAAAACTTAACACAGACTTTTGGAACAAGAAGACATCTCTTCACCGAGTTATCAAGATTGGCAATAGGCAAATGTCACTGGATTTACCAGGTGTTACTGAATTGGCTTACTTCCCTTGACTTCTATGAAATGTCTCGGATCTGAGAGTGAAATCAAAAGACCTTCTGTGGGTGACATGCAAGTGAAGTTAACTTATATTGTATCAATAAAAAAGTGTCAGAACAAATGACTAAGTCATGCAAATAATGGAAACATTTCTGGTGGTCATTCAGGACCAAAGAGTTGCCCCTGAATTCAAAGAAAGGTTAACTTCAAGATGCCCAGACTTTTTAACTGATATAGGGTCCAAAAACTGAACATCTATCAAATAAGGAGTAAGTTATGGTCTGGCGGCTACGATGATACCCCAGAAACTCTACATTTTCCCAAACTATCTTTTTCCTTCCTTTCTATAAACCATTTTACAATGAGAGACTTCAAAGTGTCCTGGAGAGCTCAACCAAGAGACTTAGTTGGAAGTGGAGGCTTATCACAGACCAAACTGTTGTGTAGACAGAATCTGGATATATTGATCAATCACAATTTTAAAGTTGGATTAGCTACTTGTTAATTGAGAAAAAAAAAAGCTCCAAATGGAGGAGTTTGTTATCTTACCTAGTGGCAAGAAAGAGTTACTAGAATTTCTTAAACAGGGGAATAGTATGATTAGATCTGCTCTTCAGGAAAATCACTTTGGAGGCCGATTATTGGAGTGAGGAACAACTGGAGCAGGGTAACCAAGTCATCAGGTGGCAGTAGTCCAGATGAGACATAATGCAGGCCTGAAGTGTAGTGGTGGCCAGGTGATGTGAATGGCAAGAAGGGGACAGATGGGAGAGATGATATGGAAGTAGCTATGAGAGGACTGAGCAGCTGACTGGAGTCCAGGAGCATGCCTAAAGACACCTGGGTCAGTAGCTTGTTCAAGCACAGCTCTGGTTGGGTATCTGGGGGGGTCCTTGATGGAAGGAGGGAAGTTTAGAAAGGACTGGGTTTGAGGAATAAATGAATTCTAGTCCCACATTTAGAGGCATGACTCTGATCCTCATTGCTTGAGTGGCCTTGGGCAACTGCAGCTTCTTGGACCTCAGGATCTTCCTCTGACAAATGAGAGAATCAGATGAACTGGTCTTGGAGACCCTGAGCTCCCATGGTCCTAAGATGCTGACTCACTAAGCACATGGGGAGCCAGGACAAGTTGGCATTTCTTTCTTCATCTTCCCCCGGGAATACCATCCTTTTCCTGCTGGCATCACTTGGTGATTATGAAGAAAATTTTCAAGGGCTATACAGTTGTAGGTTATTTTCAGGAGCATTTTCAGGTGGGTATACAAACTTCTTATTCCTGGGTGCCTGGGGTCTTGCTCCCCACCCTTGCCCAGGAAGATGTGGACTCCTTGTGACCTAGAGAGTGATACCAGGTGCCCTCCTTCCAGGAGCTGAAGTAGGATTTGACTGGGGTGAGAGGATCCTGGCTCTGCCACCATATTGCCCCAGGGACTTATGGAGCCAGCACTGTGGGCTCTGCCAAGCTAGGGTAGTGGAGCCCCACGTGGGGCTTCTCAAATGTCAGCCAGACCACGGGTCACTTTTCCTGCTGCTCTGTAAAACCAACACTTCAAAGCTTAAACACACAGAAAGGATGGCTGGCATTTTGGAGCTGCCGGCCAGTGCCCATGAGTGACAGCTCAGCGGATTGTTCTGCCAGAACCAGGGAGGAGGGAAATGAGGCCCCATTTCAGAAGCTGGCCATACATCCCAGAATAACAGCTCCTTAGCTAACCCAGGCTGTGAGAATGGAATGGTCAGACCCTTAATAACAGGAACAACACATAGGCGCTTTGGGAGCCCTAAGGCAGGATGCAGAGGGGAACCTTAATTCTGATGATCAATGTGCAGGTAAAGTTCATTGAGAATCATGACAGCTGACCTTAAGCCACCATGGCAAGACTCGAGAGAAGTGGGACTCCAAGATTATCGTCCCCATATGAGAGAAGAGAGGACCAAGCCCCTGAGAGACGGTGCAAGTCCAGGGCATTGGACCAGGCCTTGACTGGGGCAGATGGAAGCCCCTGGGGAGCAGCAGCTCTTCACTCCTGCCCATGTCTCTAGGACATGGTAGGACCACAAGGTCAATACAAATGCGTGGTGTCACTGAGAGAGTATGACTGGTGATCCAGAGACTGAATCCGGCCTCAGACTTTGACTAACTGTGTCAACCACTGTCTGCCTCAGTTTCCTCAACTGTAAGAGAGGCATACTAATAGAAACTACATCCTGGAGTTGTTGTGAGAGTTAAATATTCATAAACCTTCGAGGATTATAGAAATGTAACTGTGATTACGATTAATAGACCATGATATCTGTAGTGCAGTTGAATAGCAAGGACAATGTTGTTTTTTGTTCAGTCATTTCAGTCCAGTCTGAACTCCATGACCCTTTTGGGGTTTTCTTGACAGAGACTCTGGAGTGGTTTTTTCATTTCCTTCTCCAGCTTATTTTATAGCTGAGGAAACTGAGGCAGGCAGGGTAAAGTGACTTGCCCAGGGACCTACAGCTAAGAAGTGTCTGAGGTCAGATTTGAACTCAAGTCTTCCTGATTGCAGGCCCAGTGCACTCCAGCTCCCCATTAGGACAAAAATATCTTTTCATTTCTGTATAGTACTTGATATTGAAAGCCTTCTCCATTCATTTCCAATCCAACAAGTATTAAGTATCTCCTGTATATAGGGTAATGGGCACCCAGAAACACAAAAGGGCCCCAAATACTTGCCCCTAAGGAACCTTGTCCTGGGGCATATGAAGCCTACAAAGACCCACTGATGAGTGATGGCTGGAGAAGAGAGCATCCACATTGGGGACACCAGCCTCTGCTTCTCTCCAAGATGGTACTGGGTCTCAGCCTGGATTGACCGCCTTCTCACCACCTCAAAATGCAGCGCCCAAGGGGATAAGGGTAGAGACCCAGAAAAGCCCCTAGTCCTTGGCAAATCTGTCTATCTGTGATCCCCCAAGATAGGCAGAGCTAAGATCACAGCCAAGGGGTGTCTTGTGGGATCCCAGGAGGGGATCACACAGGAGGCACATCAGGCTTTGAGGAAGAAGGAAAGAAAGGAAAAAATAAGTGTATTGGGGGCTCCTATGGACCAGCCACTGTCACTTCATTTTATCTTCATCCCAACCCTGAAAGCTGGGTGCTATTATCCTCATTATGCAGTTGAGGGAACTGAGGAGAAAGAAGTTTAGTGACTTACCCAGGGTCAGCCAGCTAGGAAATGTCTGAGGCTAGATTTGAACAAAGATCTTTCTGACTCCAGAGCCAGTGTTCATTCCACTGCGCCCCCAAGTGGAAAGAAAAAAGAAGAAAATGAAGAGCAAGGAAAGATGAAAAAAATCAAATAGTGAAAAAAGGGGTCCCACTGTGGCCACTAGTGGCCTCGGTTCCCTCATCTGTAAAAATAAGGGACAGTGTTGAGATATAGGGTCCCTTCTAGTGTTAGTATTTAGTATTATTCTCATTTTATCTTTTTCTTTTTCTTTTTTTCATTTTTCACTTCCTTTCCCTCCCAGTTGAGAAAAAAAATATGTAGTCAACTAAAACAGATCTCATTGGTGGTGTCCCACCACCTCAATTCTTTCAGGAGATGGGAAGCATGTTTCCTCATGATTCTTCTAGAATCATGCTGGATAATTATGTTGATCAGAGTTCCTAAGACTTTCAAAGTTGTTTGTCGTTAAAAATATTCTTGTTACTATATAAATTGTTCTCTTGGTTCTGAAGCTTATTCACTGTATCAGTTCATGCAAGTCTTCCATTCTTTTCCTTTATCATTTCTGAGAGCCCAACAGCATTCCATTGGACTCATCCACCATAACTTGCTCAGATATTGCCCAATTGGGGGGCACCCTCTGTGTCTCCAGTTCTTTGCCACCAGAAATCAGTCTGCTATGTTAGTTCTTTCAGTCCTGCCCTTTCTTGATTCTCTTTACTATTAATATCTAGTAGTGATATGGCTGCATCAAGGGGGTACATAGTTTGAGAGTTTTGGCGTCATATAATAAATAGCTCTTCTGACTAGCTGGGCCAGTTCACAACTCTACCAACAGTGCATTGAAGTCCCTCTTTTCCCCCAATGCCTCAAGCATTTATCATTTCACTTTTATTGTCAACTTTGACAATCTGACAGGTGTAAGGTAGAACCTCAGAGTAGCTTTAATTTTTATTTCTCCAATTGTTAGTGATTTAAAGCATTTTTTGACATAGCTAATTGATAGTTTGAATGGCTTACTCTGAAAACTACCTATTCATGTCATTTGACTATCTACTAGGGAATGATTTTTGATTCTTACACATTTCAGTCACTTCCCCTAGATAGCTTAGAAGTGAGACCTTTGTTACAGAAACTGGTTGAAAAAAATTCTTTCTTAAATTTTAGTCACATTGGTTTTGATTTTATGTAATCATCGAAATTCTCCATTTTACCTTCTGTGATCTTCTCTATTTCTTATTTGGTGATGAACTCTTCCCTATCCATAAATATGACAAGTAATTCCTTCCAGATTCCTCTGACTTTTAAAATAATGTTACCATTTAAATCTTGGTCTTATACCTATCTGCAGTTTATATTTGTGTGAAATGTTGATCTCTGCCTAGTTTCGGGCAAACTGCTTTTTTGTCACATAGTGAGACTTCTCCCAAATAACTGAGATCTTTGAGTTTATACAACACTAGACTCTTGAACTCATTTGCTTCTGTCTGTTGAATAATAATCTATGCCACTGATCCACTTCTCTAATTGTTACCCAGTACCACATTATTTTAATTGCTTCTTTATAGTATAGTTTGAGATATGATAATGATTTTTTTAAAGTGCCCTTGTGATATTTGACCTTTTTATTCTTCCGGATGAGTTTTGTTGTTTTTTTCTAGTTCTGTGGGAGTTTTAGTTTTTTGCACTGAATAAGAGTTTAGATCATATTGTCATTTTTATTATATTTATTTAACCTATCTATGAGCAATTAATATTGCTTCAATTATTTAGATCTGTATGTATGTAAATGGTGTTTTAGAATTGTGTTCATATAGTTCCTGTGTGTGGAAGATTAACTCCTAAGTATTTTTAGATTTTATGTAATTATTTTAAAGGAATGTCTCTGTTTTTTTCCTGGATTTTGTTGATGATATGCAAAAATACTGATGATTTATATGAACTTATGTACAACTTTGTATAAGTTGTTAATTGTTTCAATTAGTTTTTTAGTTGATTCTTGGTTTCTCAAAGTAAGCAGTCCTATCATCTTCAAAACTGATACTTGTTTCCTCTTTACTTCTGCTTATTTCCTCAATTTATTTTTCTTGTCTTATTGCTAGCATTAGTGTTTCCATCACTGTAATCCATAGTAATGATGGTAATGCACTTCCTTTCTTTAACCTTGATCTTTATGAAAAGGCTCTAGTTTAGGCTCATTGCAGATAATTCAGGCTCCTAGTTTGTCCCTGTTTTCTAATATTTCTCACAAAAAAATGGATATTGTATTTTGCCAAAAACTTTTCCAAGATCTGTTGGCCTAAGCATATGATTTTTGAAGTTCTTTCTAAGATAGTCAATTATATTTAGAGCTTTCCAAATATAGAATCAACCATGCATGTCTAGAAGATATCCAACTTGGTCATCACATATGTAAGTTATAGACTACTTGCTAATATTTTATATAAAATTTTGCATCAATATAGTGTATAGGTATTGATCTATAAATTTTACTTTCTGTGTTTTTAACTCTCCCTGGTTTAGATTATTAAGAACAGATTTGTGTAACAGAAGGAATTTAGTAGGATCATTTAGTTTCATATTTTTTTCATGTAATTTAAGTAATATTAGAATCTATTGTTTTTTTAAATATGTAGTAGAATTCTCCAGTAAATCTATCTGGTCTTGTGTTATTGTTTTTTTAATTTTTTGTTTAGTTTATTTATAGGCTTATTCAGTTTTCTTTTCTAAAACTGCATATTTAAATCCTCTACTTTTTCCTGCTAATGAAGACAATTTTTGGTAAAAAAAAAAATTCATCAGTTTCATTTAGATAGTCAGGTTTATTGGTCTATAACTTGGAGAAAATGTTTCTTAATTTCCTTTTTTATTCTTTGGTTAAGAGTTTACTTTGTCTATATATTGATAATATGGTTTCCTTCTTTCTTTTTCAATTACACTATCTAATGTTTATCCATTTTATTTTTAAGTTCTTAGTTTTATTTATTAATTTATTGGGTTTTGTGTTTCCCTTTTTGCTAATCTTTCCTTTGACTTTTGTAATTTCTGTTTTAATGTTTAATTGGGGAAAGGTTATGTTCTAGATACTGTGCTAAGTGATAGGAATACAAATGCCACTGGCTCAGGGACATGATGGAAAAGTCCAGAGAGTCACAGCCTGGAAGGAAATGAGAAGCTGACTTCCTTGGGAGCTTTACTGAAGTGGAATTTTTGAGAGCAGTCCTTCCTGCTGCAATCAGAAGAAGGTACACCAGGGACAGGGAGCACCTGCAAGGTGTAAGTTCTAGGATACATGGTCTTCCATGATGAAAAGTTTTCTGATGTGTGATGTAGAAGTCCAAGAAGAGTGACTTGCTTTTCTGCATTTGTTTGTGAGGTTTTAAAATGCTAATATGTTGTCAGATGTGAAGGTGCCATATACAGATGAGAAGTGCTAATATTCTTTTCTGTTCCCATTCATTAATCTCTAGAGGTCTATCATATCTAACTTTACTAAAATTCTATTCAGATCCTTCATTCTTTTTTGTCTAATTTTTGTTAGACTTATCTGGTTCCAAGAGGGGTAAATGAAGGTTACTCACATTATAGTTTTATTATCTATTTCTTCCTGTAGCTCAATTAACCTTTTCTTTAAGTACCTAGAATCTATGGTATTTGGTGTATATATGTTTGGTATTTTTATTCATACATTGTCTATGATTCCTTTCAGCAAATGTAGTTTCCCTTTTTATTGCTTTTTTGTCAGCTCTGTGTTTGTGGTTGCTTTGTCTGAGATCAGGATTTCTACCTTTGCCTTTTTACATAATAAATAGATTATCTTCCTATCCTTTATTTAGCTCTGTTCATCTTTCTATTTCAAGTGCATTTCCTGTCAAGGGCATGTTGTTGGATACTACTTTCTATTCCATTTTCTAACCCTCTTCTGTTTTATGGGTGAGCTCATCCCATTTCCATTCACAGCTATGTTTTAGATGTGTATTTACTTCCACCCTATTCCTTATACTTCTCATTCACTTTGTTTCCCATCTTCTCTGTGGAAAAGAATAGAATGCTTAAAGAACGATAGAGCAGCACTGAGCCGACCAGCCTCGGGTCTCTAGTTTGGGATGGTCCTTTTCTTCCTTCACCATCTCTCTCTCTCACTCAGCACAGGCTCTTACCTTTAAAGCCAATCTTCTAAACCTATCTTCTTTAGAGAGGTTTTTTTTTTTTTGGCTTAAAATGAACTTTTCCTTTATTACATCTTTCCCCTCTTTTTTCCATTCAATTTTCATGTTGATTAGTTGTATTTCCGCACTCAGGTGTGGATATATTCTTCTCTCCTTTTACCAGTTGAGATGAAAATGAACTTCAGATGTCATCGACTCCCCTGCCTCTTTCTTCTTGTGTGTGTAGACTTATACTCTTTTTGGTGATGACTTTCAGGTAGTCCAATGATTCATGAATTATTTCTCCAAGCTGTTTTACCAATCAGTTGTTTTATTTTCTGTTACTCTTTTTTTTCTATTTTAAATCTTTTGAATTTATTTTTATTTTGTTGTTGTGTTATAGAGTCATTACTTCTACATGGTTCAATTTTGTTGTTTGGGCAGGTCTTGGATCTATTGAATCACATTTTTTCTTTCCAAGCCTTTCTTCCATAGCTTTCATTTAGTTTCTAATTTATTTTTCTTCTACCTCTCTCAATTGTTTTTTAAAATCATTTTTATTTTCTTTTGTTTTGGAAAAACTTACAGCCCTTTCAGGAATTTTAATTGCACTTGTGCCTGCATTGTGTCTTTCTTTAAGATTTTCCTTGTCGATGTTTGGAGTTGTTCTTTTCTTCTGGGTCTCTGTCCTGAGCATCTCTTGTTGCTCACTCTTTCACTCTGCTTCTTCACTTTGGACTTTATATTAGGGCCTGGATTTAGCCATCTTGGGGGGAAATGATGAAGCCGAAATGTTGTGCTCTTGATTCTTCCTTCCGATTTCATGAGGTGATGAGTATTATATTATTCTTGGATTTCAGAGGCAGATCAGATTGGGCACCTGCAAGCATTTAGTATTTCCAGAGTGATTTGATCCTAGACTGAGACTGATCACAGCCATTGTGAGCTCCTGGACTCTTCATCCCTAACCTGAATTAGATCTGCTCAGTGCTCTCAGCTTGCCTTTAACTGAAAGACAACTAGGGGGTGCAATGACTAGAGCCCAAGGTAGACCTGAGTTCAAGTTTGACTTCAAACACCTACTAGCTGTGTGACCCTGGGCAAGTCACTTAACTTCTTCCTGTCTCATTTCTTCAACTGTAAAATGAGGATAGTAATGGCACCTACCTTACAGGATTGTTGTGAGAGTCAAATAAGGTAACATTTGTCAAGCACTGAGCACTAGGTCTAATACATAATAAACATTTAATAATTACTTGTTTCCTCCCTCCCTCCTTTCCTTCTTTTCCTTCCTTCCTTCCTTCCTTCTTTTCTTCCTTCCTTCCTCCCTCCCTCCCTCCCTCCCTTCCTTTCTTATATGGCCAAACTCAGCCTCTGTCCTCCAGCTAGGAACCTCTCCTAGCTCATAATGACAAGATTCCAGGCTTCCCTTTGGTCTGGTGTTCCTGCCTGATTATTTTCAGCCTGGGTTAGAAGCTGGAACAGAGACCTGCTAAGCTCTTGGGTCAGAACCATCCATCTATTTCCTGGTGAACTGGTTCTTCCTCCATTTACTGTTTGGGGCCCATGACCACCTTTCCCTTGGCCATTCATTCATGTCTGACTCTTTGTGGCCATACTATCCATGGAGTTTTCTTGGAAGAGGTTCTGGAGTACAGTGCCTTCTCCTTCTCCAGGGGTTTTCAAGGTCTTCCTACCTCCAGGCCCTGCATTCTGAGCACTGTACCTCTAGCTGTCTCCACCCTGGGAAAGAGTCCTTTTAAGAAGTTGTTATCAATTGATAATCAATGGGAGAAGTAAACCAATGGTCCTCCTGAACTCTGACTTTGGGAAGACAAGCCTTTAGAGCCTGAGGGGCCGGAAGAGCCAGTCAAAGTAAATGTCTATTTTGTGTATCTCGTCTAGGTATTTATCTTTTTATAGTTGTATCCACCCCCCATCCTGCCAGATAATAAGCTATGTAAGAAAGGAATTGTGTTGTTCTCTTTGTATCCCCAGGACTAGGTTCACATCCTGCCCAGAGTCAGCACTCAAAACCAAATGGAACTCACTTGAGGCCATCCAGCTCTGACATCCTCCTCTCTTGGGTCCCTCCTCCTTCTTACATCCTCCACTCTTGGGTCCCTCTTCCCTCTATGTCCTCCACTCTTGGGTCCCTCCTCCCTCTGACATCCTCTGCTCTCACATCCCTAGTACCCTGACCCTGTATGTTCTAGTGATGGTGGTGGGAATAATGAGCAGGAGGAGCAGAGAGTGGTGGTAGGGACCCAATCTCCTGTTCTCCCTATCTGGTCATTGTCCCCTTAAATTGTGACCAGCATTTGAGGGTCCTATAGCCTGGGTCTTATTCCAGTAATCAAGAGCATGAGGGTCTGCCATCTGTCAGAAGTCACAGTGAGTGCTGCATTCCAGTCATTGGAAACTTTTCTGGATGAAGTCATCCCTGTAATTAAGATCATGCCCAGATTCCATGTGCATCTGGGCTTTCTCTCCCCATTGAAAGGGCCTTGGACACTTTGCCCTCCCATCTCCCTGTTTGACAGATGAGGCTCAGACGAGACTTCGATAGAGGCCCTGCCTCCTCTTACTCAATCCCAGGCCCAGTCCCAAGATCTGCCTGTGTCAGGGTCCCAGGGAGGGGGTCCCTCCCCAAGTCCTGGCCTTTGGCTATTGTCCATGTTGGACGGAGGGAGGCCATTGTGTAAGATACCTCTGAGTTTTAGGATAAATGGGACTGAGAACTCCCCTCCTAGACTCCTCACCGACCCCCAGCCTTTGCTGCTGCCTCTTATTACCGCCATTAGAAATGGAAATCCTTTTTCTCCCATAATGTTTCCTGTGATGAATTGCGCAGCAGACATTATATATTTTTTTCATCGTGTTTTTCTCGATGAGCTGGCAAAATAACGAAAATAAAACTGGTATGTTCTTTTCTTTGGGAGAAATCCAATCTCAGCAAATGGCCCCCTTAAGACTCTCAATGGCTGTCTGAATGGATTCTGATGTTAAAAACTTCCTATCCTCATGAGTGGGGGTGGCCCTTCTCGAAGGGAGTTCAAGGCTGAGCAGCTGTCAAGGGAAGAGATTTCAGAGAAGGCTCCATCAGCAATATGGCGAAAGGGGACCCGTAAGTCCTGGCAGCCAGGAATAGCTAAGAGAGGAGCCCCAAAGGTGTCCTTGGTCCTCTTGGACTTGTTCCTTCTCAGGACCTTCAGGGAGCCTTGGTCTTCACCTCCAGGCTGGTTCAGCTCAGGGCCACCCTACAATTAGAGAAGCATCAGGCTAAAACCTTTCCATCAATTTTGAATATTCATCATCCTAATATAATTTAAAGTTCACTGAGGGCTTTCCTAGCCATAGCCCTGAAAGGTAGTAAAGGTAAATATTCCAGGATTATTGAGGAGCCTAAAAATACAAAGAGTGAAATGTTCTGCTCACACATTGACCTCAGGATTTAAACCCAGGTCCCCTCCCTTCAAATCTATTGCAACACATATATTCAGTAAATAAGCCAAACCTTGGCTTAGCTCTTCACTAGCCAGCAGGTCACTTAACTGTTCAGGTCTCAGTTTCCTTATTTGTAAGAAAATAGTAAGAGCATGGATGTGGTCGTTGTAGGATTTTATTTGATGGTAGTGATGGTTGTGATGTGAATGAGAATGAGGGTGGTAGGGAAGACTATTTTATGGCGTCATGACCCCCTCACATTGAGAGGAAAAGTAGCCTCTGCATGCAGCTCTCAATGATGGGGACCTCATTACCATCCTTTCCCACCCCAGGCCACCTATACTACTTGGTCAGTGTAGCTTCCTCTCTCTGAGATCAATGCAAATGAGAAGAATCCCCCCCCCCCCCTTCAAGGTACTTAAAAATAGCCGCTGTGAGGGGCAGCTAGGTGGCAGTGAATAGAGCACCAGCCCTGGAGTCAGGAGGACCTGAGTTCAAACCCGGCCTCAGACACTTCATAATTACCTATGTGGCCTCGGGCAAGCCACTTAACCCCATTACCTTGTAACAGCAAGAAAAAATAGCAGCTGTGCCATTCCTGAGCTCTCCCTTCCCCAAGCTTAACTTGGCTGGTTCTTTTACCTGACCCTCCTATGGCATGGGGCAAAACCCCTGTGCCATCCCCGCCCTGCCCCCTCCTCAGCAATACTGTTCACAGGTCTCGGATGAGTTGGAAGCCAAGGGTTCCATTCCTTCCGACAAGAAGGAGGACCACCAGGCCTCTGCCCTCCTACTGCCTCCCAAGGTTCTCCAGGCTCCCCAGTTCCTCAGCACTGTCATCTCTTAGCTACCCAGTAACCCAAGGACCCCAACACTCCTTCGGACTTCTCTGGATCTTCCATTTGCCCTGCAGCTGAATTTTGTTTTTAGTGATGTCTCTGCCTTCATGAGGTTGATGACTTGCCAATAGGCATATACCTAGGAAATATTTCTGGGCAGCTGTCTGGGGGAAAACTGAACAAAGAGCCCTCCCAGCTCTGACATCTCTGGCCCAAGGACCACGACTCTCTTGGCTGCAAGCCTGGAACCATTCTGTCTCCTTCTACTGCCTCTCCTATAATCCCACCTCTTTAGCCTGGCATTCATGGCCTTCCACATTTGCCTCTCACTGCCCACCTTTCTTCCTCCTTCCCTCCCTCCCTTTCTTCCTTCCTCCTTCCCTTCCTTCCTCCCTCCCTCCTTCCCTCCCCTTCCTTCCTTCCCTCCCTCCCTCCCTCCCTTCCTTCCTTCCTTCCTTCCTTCCTTCCTCCATTCTCTTTCTTACTTTTTCCCTTTGTCTCCTTCCTTCCTTCCAACCTTGTTTTCCTCCTTCCCTCCCACTCTTTGTCCCCACAAAGTAAAAGGCCCCTTCCCTGGGCCTGCCATTCACTGAATGGCCCTTGTGATTGGAGACAATTTTACTGATTACCCTGTAACCTCATTTTCATCACTGGTTCTCTGTAGCCTAGCAATTTCCTCTGCTGCTATTAATGTGGGTGCTTTGAATATATTAGGCATGCTAGTCTCTGTCTTTGCAAGACAGTGGTCGGCAGCCTGAATGGGGAGCCTGAGCAACTTAGGTCTTTTGTTATATCAGTGGAAATGTGCCCCCTATAGAAGATTCACTGCTGGCACTTTGGGTCCAAAGGAGAGGAGGGTGCAGATAAAGTCTAGGGTCTCACTTGTGGCCGGGTTGTGTTCACCAGAAGAAGGAGGGTGTCCACCCCTGGAGTAGCTTCTCCATGGAAGGCTGAAGGGCATGGTTTGAGCAGCAGAGGGCTTTACTGGACAGCAGGAAGCCTCTGAAGACCCTCCTAGTGTGACATTAGGCAAGTCACTTCACCTCTTCCACCCTCACTTTCCCCCTCTCTACGAAGTAATACCCATGGTGCCCAACCTCCCAGACTTGGCAAGATAATGGGGCAAATCACTTTGCAACCCTTGAAGCAAAGGTCAGTCCTGTGGCCATTGTCTTCAGCAAGGCCTGCCATAGAGATGCAGAGGGTCCCCATAATGAGCAGGAAAGCTCTGTATCCATGGCTGTATTTTGTCTTCAAAGTCAATATGACCAAGGGAACTGAGGCTGGGGCAGGGCGTGGTATATGAGGGACCACAGAGCAAGTGGAAAGCCTGACTTCTGATTCATCAGTGCAGGGCCCCCTGACATCACCCAGCTTTGACTGAGCCTCAGCTCTCACTTCACAAATGTGGGATTATTGGGGAAGCATGAGGGGTTAACGGTCACCTGAAATAGATTGAGGGGTCTTAGTGGACTGCAAGTTGGGGAGAAGGCAGCCCCCCAAAGCTAAGGTCATCTTCTCTTTATTGAGAATGAGAGAAGTCCTGGGGCCAGTGTCCTCTGCCCTCATCAGACCACCCCTGGCATGTTGCATCCCACTGTGACCTAGGGAGGACATTGATAGGTTGGGAAATGTCCAGAGGAGGACACCAGGGAGGGTCTGGAGGAACACCAGTTGAAGGAACTGGAGGTCACAAGATTCTTGGGAAGAAGAGAGGGGCAGCTAGGTGATGCAGTGGATAGAACACCAGCCCTGGAGGCAGGAGGACCTGAGTTCAAATCAGACCTCAGACACTTAATAATTACCCAGCTGTGTGGCCTTGGGCAAGCCACTTAACCCCATTGCCTTGCAAAAACCACACACACACAAAAAAGATTCTTGGGAAGAGGGGAGGGCCTCCTGTGGAAGTGTGACCTTGGGTAAGTCACTTCTCTCCCTTGGTCCTCCATTTTCCTCATCTTCAGAGTGAGTGAAGTGGGCTCTAAATCTCTGATTCTATTGTTAGACTTTGGCTCCAGAGAGCAGAATCAGGGGCATTGTGGCCAGGGAAGGCGGATATGAGGAAGGATGTCCCAACAGTGGGGCTGGATGCCTTTCATCAGGATTGTTCTACTGGGGATCATCATGAGGTTGACCCAGGGGTCCCTGGCCTCTTCTATGAGTCTGTGACTTCCAAATGTCCTGAGGGACAAGAGGAGTCACAAGTTTCTGTCTAGAAACATGAACAAGTCTGTCCTAGGCAGTGACCTGGTCACTGGGGCTAAAAAGACCCAAGTGGAAACGGTGCCTGCCTTCAGGGAGCTCCCCTTCTGTCAGGGAGAGGAATCTAGACCCAGAAGCTGGGGGGGGGGCAGAGAGTCCAGGAAAGGGTCCCTTGAACTGTCATGAGGGGAACCAGATCTGGGACAGGAAGCAGATGTGGCTCAGGATCTCATGACGTGGCCCAGCCTGGAATGAGCTCCCCGTCATGGAGGTATTCAAGCAGAGTGAAGGGCTCTTGTAAACAGGCTCTGAGAAGGGACCATACTCTGAGGTCAACTTCCAGGTCCCAGCATCTAGGGGTCTGTGTTCCAACCAGCTGACCTGGGGAGGACTCCACATGTATTTGTATCCATGTGTGTTCACATATGTGTATGCTGGCATCTGAAATGATGGTCATCCCAGAGAGGGGAGGTGAGATCCAGCCCCAGGCCCTACGTCGGTGTTCTGCCAGAAATGGTTTTTTCTCATGTGGTTGCTCCAGGCCCCAGAGTATTTGGTCTTCTGATTTATAGATAACCACGCTCTGAGAGGCTCCTGGGGCCTCCTGGACATCATCTCATTAATCTTCCCCCTCCCCAAAGGGCACTGACGAGACAAATATTAATGTCTTTGGTTCCATGGAGGCAAGGTGGGACAGAAAGACACAGAGAGGCCAAGAGCTTGACCACTCCACAGAGCACAGAGCAAGCCAAGGCCACCCCTGGACTGCGGTCCAGCTGAGGAGAAGCACCCCCATTCCAATCAGGCATGTCCAGCCTGGGGTCTCTGGCTTCAAACCTGGACAAGCAGCAGAGGGGTCAAGGCTAGGAAATGGTGCCATCCCCAGAAATGCCCCAAGCCAGCCAGCCCCTCCCCTTACCTCCAGCTGGGCGAGATGGAGAATGGAATAAATCTGATCCTCAATTTACAGGGGCCTGGCAAGGAGCCGATTGTTGCCAAGGTCACAAACTAGGGAGCCCCAAGCACTGAGACTCTTCCCCAAAGCTAGTGTGATGCTGCCAGGCCCCCCAAGGGCATCTGGTCCAGGCCCCCAATCTCTCAGAAAAGAGAGGCAAACCAGACCAGGCTGACTAGGACTCCCCAGCCTCATCCTCCAGGGCTCGCTCCAGATAGACTTCTCCTCTCCCCACCTCCAAGCTCTCCCCTTAGAGACCTGCGCCCCATGTCTGAGGACCCAGGGCTTGGACTGTCAGACCTGGGAAGGGAGCCACAGTGTTGCTAGCTCATGTTGGTCAGTCAGCTCCTACTGTGCCCGACTCTGTCCAAGGGGCACCCAGTCTCCCCAAGGGATGACTAAGCAAGCCCATCGGGGTGAACAAGAGGGGAGGTCGCCCCAAAAGGCAGGAGACTGGAGGAGTCGGGAGGCAGACAAGGAGGGAATGGCCCTCCAGATGATAGGGACAGCCAGAGCAATCCCTAGATCTGGAGATGGTAGTCTCTGGTTAGGGGTAGAGAGGAGGCTGGGGTCTAGGAGTGGAGGACTGTGAGCATCAAACAGGATTTATGTTGGATCCTAAAGGTGATGGTGAGCCATGGAAGCTTATTGAGTGGGGGCCCATGACCGGACCACTCTGGTGGCTGGAGGGGGGATGGACAGAGCTGAGGCAGACAGAACCTCGCCCCTGGCAGCTACTGCAGTAACCTGGGCAAGGGATGATGAAGACCTGCCCCAGGTGGGGCCATATCAGAGGAGAGAAGGGGGCTCTTTGAGAGATGTTGAAAGGAAGAGGTCAATAGGCTTCACCCCTCATCATAGAAAGGCCCAGAGCAAGACCGGAGGTGAGGGGTGAGAGACAGTGAGAACAGGTTGGTAAGGATGAGGGATAGAGGAGGGAGGGGCTGTTGTCAGCAAAAGGGAAATCAGGGAGAGAGGAAGGTTTGGGGGAGTCCAATTTGGGACCTTTTGAGTTTAAGAAGCCTCCTGGACATCCAGCTGGAAATGCAGGAAGGTCCTAGGCTAGGAGAGAGGTTGGGGAAAGATAGGTCAATTTGAGAACCATCAGCCTAGAGATGATAATATGGGAGTGATGACATCACCAGGTGAAGTGGCATAGAGGGCAAAGCGGGGGGGACAGGACAGAGGCTGAGGGATGCCCATGGTTAGAGGGGAAGATCTGGAGGAGGACCAGCCAAGGGGACCGAGAAGGATTAGCCAGGGAGGTGAGAGAGCCCAGAGAGGGGGCAGGAGCAGTGCCAGGGCTGCAGGGAGGGCCAGGAGGGCGGGGCTCAAGCTTACCTGTAGGTTTGCCCAGGACCTTAGCATTATCTGCTTGGGAGAGGAGATGGTCAGGGCTAGAGCCGGGGGACAGGGGGTAGAGTTGTCACTCACGAGGGCCTTGGGCTTCTGCTCTTGATCTAGTCAATTCATGGGCTCCCTCCTGGCAGGAACTATTGAAAATGCCAGAGGGCATCTCCTGCCTTGTGAGGACCTGTTCATGGCACACGAGCCCCAGGCCCAGAGCCAGGAAGACTTCTCCTGAGTTCAAACCCAGCCTCAGATGTTTAGGGGCCATGAGTCACTCCACTCTGCCTCAGTTTCCTCATCTGTCAAATGAACTGGAGAAGGAAGTGGCAGACCCTCCAATGTCTCTGCCAAGAAGCCCCCAAGTGGGTTCTCTAAGAATAGCAACACGAGGGAGTGAAGACTCGGGGCAGGGTCCAGTAGCTCATCCCTGTCTACCTCGGCCCTTGCCAGGGTGGGGTGGGGGCCTCACTACCTGTGTTCAGGAAGGCTGACAGAGCTCACATTCACTCAAACAGATTCACACTTGTACACATGTGCTCTCACACACACACACATGCTCTCACACTCAGACACATTCATGCTCACACACACGTTCTCACACAAATGCACAGAGACACACTCACACTCACACACAGGGTCTGTAAGCTTCTTGATGGCAGACCTCATTCATTTACCCCTTTGTAGCTTTGGCCCTTAGCTCAATGCCCTCCCCGAGGTTAACATTTCTGGATCCTTGGGGAATGACTGACTGACAGTGCACAGGGGGATTCTGTTTGGCCCCAAGGTGTGCTGTGTGGGCCCCCGGGGTCCCCTCTGCTCCAGATAGCTGAGCTTCTTAGATAAGTGGGCTGTGCTCTCAGGCTGGCACCCAGGAGGTAGAGTCAGGTCCTTTGGTGGGCACCAGTGTTGTTCTCCTTCCTGGCACCACTTCTTCCTCCTCCTCCTCTTCACAGGGACAAGCAGTGAGGAGGGGACAGGGTCTGCTCAGAATCTTCCTGGAACAGGCAGAGTGGTTGCCTAGCAACAGATAGGGTCTTCACCACTGGACTCTGCAGTTTGGGTGTCTCCAGGATGCCCATAGTTTCTGAATCTCAGATATCAGAGCTGGCAGGGGCCTAGGTTAAGGATGAGCCAATTGTGTCCCCACACGGGGGCCCAAGGCCCCCAATTCAGAAGCAGCATATCTGTGGATAGACTCCCCATCTTCTGCTTCACCATCCACTTTTCAAATTCTCTAACATATGTAAGGTGCTTGCAAGCATTAGTGTGATATATAATTGCAAGCCCTAGTCTTACCTGGGACCTAGAATGTGGCAGGAGCATAAGAAATGCTTATTGATTAGTTGCTATTGCTATCATCATCATCATCATATTCTTGTTCCACTCTACTGCACCGCCTTCTAGGACCTTCCCTGGGGGGCAATTGTTTAGGATTCAAGGGCCATCCTGTTCCCTGATTCCTCATTTTCTAAATGGAGAAACTGAGGCCCAGGGAGGTGGGATTCACATCCCTAAGACCAGGCCCAGGTTCCAGATCTCCTAGTTCTAGGACATCTTTTCACTAGAAAAAGATTTTCCTCCCACAATCTAAAATGGTGACTGTTTCCAACTTTTGGCCAAGAAGGTTCTAGGGACCCCTGGCAGCAGTCCACTGGCCAGCTCTGGCTCCAGAGGGATTAGAGTCAAGGGGTGAAAAGAGGGTCCTCCCTGCCTGGCTCCTGGACTCCCTCAACCCCTGAAGATCTCCTGGGTACAAGCGGCCCACTCTGTCCTAAAGGGAAGGGCTGTTCCCAGAGCCTTGGCCTGCATAACAGCCTCACCCACCTTCCTCATCTGGCTCTAGTGCCGGTCAATGGCAAAACAGAAATGTGGCCTATCAAGCCATGGTGGGGCTGGCTTCAGAGTCAGTTTTACCTGGCTCTCAACCTGCCTCTCACACCTGCTGCATATGAGCTCTGGGGAAGCCGAACTTCATTCTGCCTCAGTTTCCTCTGTATAATTGAAACATGAATAGCCCCCACTACTCTCCATGGCTCACTGCTGCCATGGCAAAATGTAGAGTCCCACTTTGAAGATCTGGGACGTGCCCTCACAGCTCTATCACGGTGAGCATGGGGGGAGGAAAGAGGCAGAGAACCTTGCATTGAGCCCCCCCTTTTACTCTTGGGGCCTGAACCATTGTTAACTTGTCCCAGTGGCAAAATAAGGGGCTGCGAAGGTTCCTTCTTTTTCTACCTTTGTGATCCCACTGAGAAACTAGAACTCAGGTCCTCTGTCTCTAAGCCCTCTGCCCTGGGACTGGCCTCTGAATGTATACTGAAGCAGCCTGACTTCTCTTGCTAACCTAGATACCAGAGGTGTTGCCACCCTGACATGTTGGGCAACCTCCCTCTTCTTCCTGGCGGAGCCTAGCTCCTACCCTGGCCTGAGGAGGCCTCCCTGACCACCCTGGCCTGAGTTCTATGACAGAACCTCAAGAGCTCCAGGGGGCTTAGCAGTTCCCCCCCAGACCTGGACATCCTATACCCTCTGCACCCTGCCCCTTGGGTACAGTTCTCACTGCTCTGCCAGCTCTTGAGGGTGCCCAGCCTGGGGTGCCCATGGATGCCCCCGAATCCTTGGTTCATACACGGCCCAGTTGGAGCCTCTATGGACAGGATTTGTGTATTGACTTCAAGAAATCTGCCATTGCCCAGAAAATACTGTTTGGGGCTCCAGTCTTCTCCTATGATGTTTAAAAGAACCGTAGAGTGTCAGAACTCAAAAAGACCTGAGGTGGTGTGGAAGCCGACTTCTATGGAAGAGGATTCCCCTCTCCTGCAGTGCTAACTGATTTCTTGCCACTCCATGAGCCCCTCCTCGGACAGGGAAGCTCACTCCATCTGTGGAGACAGACCATCCCGGCCTTCCTGGTTATTCTGCTGAACCCAAATCTCTCTATTTGTAACTTGGTTTTATTGGATCTAATTCTGCCTCCAGGGCCCCCTTAAACCAGTCTAATCCCTCTTCCCTGTGTGGATACTTCAGATCCCTGAACTAGCAATCATCCCCCTCTACTTCCCTACCTCCCTTCCCTTCTCTAGGTGAAACATCTCATTTATTTCAATAAAACCTCGTAATGCATGATCTCTAGTCCTCTCTCATAAGATTGCCCTACTCTGGGGTTCTTATAAACTATTTCTCCTGCAAATATCACTAACACATTCCTTTTTTTAAATTAGTTTATTTTTCCAACTACTTGCAATGATAGTTTTCAACAATTATTTTTGTAAGGTTTTGAGATTCATATTTTTCTTCCTCCCTCCCTTCCCTCTCCCCTCTCCTAATAGAGAGCTGTCTAATATTGCTTATACATATATAACTCTGTTAACCATATTTCCCTATTACTCGTGTTGTGAATCACCAATACATTTCCACTTTCTCAGGGTATAGGACCACCAACGACCTCAAATCAGTAGTCTAACTTAGAAATAATGAGGATGTGATGTTGATGGAGGAATCTTGGGTATTGAGGAAGAGAAAGTAGATATCGGAGACCTTCCCAAGCCTACTTAACCCCACCACATGCATAGTTGTTGCTTCTGTGGATTTCTGGACTAGTACCATCTTCCTAGCAGATCTTCTGGAGTATCCTCTATGGAAGGACTGGAGGCTTCTTTGAGGATTCTTCCCCTACTCTGCTCTTTAGGTTCTATTAATTGTGAAGAGGCAAATTGTATTAGGCTGAGGGAGAATTCTTAGTAAGTAATACTATCATACAAAAGAATAAGAAATAAAAAAAACTGATCGAGGAGAGATCATTTAAAAATTATAGGACTACCTGAAAGTCATGATTAAAAAAAAAGCCTATCCATCAAATTTCAATAAATTATCAAGGAAAACTGCCATGAACACTTAGATCCAGAGTCTAAAGTAGGCACTGAAAGAATTCATTGATCACTTTCTGGAAGAGATTCCAAAATGAAAACTCCCAGGAATATGGTGGCCATATTCTGTAGCTCCTAATCAAAAGGAAAGTATTCAGAGTCAGAAATAAACAATTCAAATATTGTGGAGCCACAGTCAGGTTCACATACGATTTAGCAGCTCCCATGTTAAAGGAGCAAAGGGCTTGGAATATGTTATTCCAGTAGGCAAAGTTGCTAAGTAATGTGTCAGAAGTGGATGTTTAATGAAATAGAGAATTTTTCAAACTTTTTTTATTTAAAAAGACAAAAAGAGATAAAACATATAAAAATAGTTAAATAGAAAAATTGACATTCAAACCAGAGACTCAAGAGAAGCCTAAGAGGTAAACGTGAAACATTAATCATAAGGGACCTAGTAAAGTGAACCTGTTTGTATTCCTACATGAGAAGATGGTGCATGTTAACTCCTGAGAACATCATCTTTATTAGGGAAGTTAGAAGGGCAGAGAGAGAGCACAAGTATGAGTTGATTACGTTAGAATGATCTCCAAAAACATGAAGGAGTGAGAAGGAGGGATGCCCTGGGAGAAGGGGAAGAGAGAAGTAGAATAGGAAAATTTTTCTCACATAAAAAAGTTTGCAAGGAAGAGTTTTCATAGTGGAGAGAAAAATGGGTAGTGGAGGGACCAGCAGGCAAAACTTGAACCTCATTCTCATCAGAATTGGTTCAAAGAAGGAAATATATATATATATATATATTTTCAGTTGGGTAGAAATCTGTCTTACCCAACATGGAAATATGTGGGGAAAGGGATAAGAGATATGATGGATGCTAGATGATCAGCAGGAGAGAGGATTAAAGGAGGCATTGGTCAGAGGCAAAACAAACTTTTGAGGAGGGACACAGGTAGAAAGAGAGGAGAATAAGCAAAAGAAAATAGGATGGAGGGAAATAAATTGAAATTGAGTCTGTAAATGTAAATGAGATGAGGAAACTGAGGCAGGTCACACAAGTTGTAAGTATATGAGGCAAGATTTGAACTCAAGTCTTCCTGACTCTTAGCCCAGAATTCTGACCACCGGTCCATCCAGCTTCCTAGAAACAGAACAGTTCCTGATCCCTGGGAGCTTCCTTGGACCTCCCATCATCTTCATCTTTCTAGAACCACTCAGTGCCAGTAAGGGAGTGGTTTCCTTATCAATGACAGCATTTGTCTTTACCTTGACATCCTCCCCTCCTTGCTCCCCGGCTCCTGCCCCACTCTTATCATCATCATCCTCCTCATCACCCAGGGACCAGCCAGCCCACAACAGCCTTATTCCCAGGATGTGGGAAGATGCCCTCTTTGTCTCTCCAGCCAGTCTGGGCCTAGGCTTCCATGCTTCCAGTGCCTCCCTGACTCCTGGTGGTGTCGCTGATCTCTGGATTCTGCCCATCCCTCCACACACCTGACTCAGGTTGATGGGAAGGTTGTGTTGGTGCCTCCTGTCTCTGCCCAGACCCTGAGCATAAACTTAGGACTCTTTCTCCTCCTCAGGAATTCCCCTGTAAAGCCCTGTGAAAGGTCTGGGTTGAGGGGGGCTCTCTGCCCACCCTCACTGCCCAGCTCCCCCTCTTTATTTAGGATAAGTGACACGCTCTCTTTAAACTTTTACTGCCAATAACTCCTGCACCGTTTCCTTGGTAACTGGGTAATTGCATGAAACAATGGCTTTCTCTTGAACACCATTTATGGTGGGCATGTGTTGGGAACCTTTCACAAGAGAACGGTTGCCCTTTGGCAGCTGAAGGAGGGACTGATTTTCGGCTGTGGGTAGGAAGGCCTGGCACAAGGGACCAAGCTTAGGTCCAGAGGAGACCTTGGGCATGACCCGCTCTCTGAGTCTGTAGAGTCTTGGTGGAAAGGAGTAAGGGAGCTGTGGGATGACATGGTCTCTAAAGGCTTTCCTGGTTCTGACTCAGTGTTGCAATGTCCCCCAGGCCGAGTCAGAACTAGGGTGGGACAGCTAGTGCGGTGACCCAGAGCAACAGAACTTATGGCATGCTAATGGCCTGTGTCCTCTCTGTTGGCCACACCTTGGCCTGGAACCCTATTCACCCCTCAACCCTCATCCCACACACTTCCCTCATAGTGTCTAGTACTTTAGCATTATGGAAACACCCTAAAAAAGGCACTGACTTTTCCTCTGGCAGTTGCGCATTTGGTAGATACCTTAGCCTGGTCCCCTGACTGTCTACAAATTCCTTCACCACATATAATAATTTCTGTGCTCAGCTCTGATATCCCCTGTTCTAAACCCCCCCACAGCTCTGACAACCCAAGTTCTAAGACCCCTTCCAGCTCTGACATCCCTTGTTCTAAGGTACTCCTAGTTCTGACATTCCCTGTTCTATTTTCTGAGATCCCCTGGGTTCTGACCTTGTGGCTTCTATTCCTCTGGGTTCTAAGACTGCACTAGTTCACTTTGGTGGTCTCAGCATCTAGTGCTGTCTAAACACTCATCTTCTGTACTGGGGAAGTGCCCTGTCCCATTTTGCACACACCTGGCCCACCACTCAGGGCCCTGTGGTCCCACTCCAGCCTCCCCCAGTCCCCACCCTCTCCCCTCTCCCCTCTCCTTACTCTTCCCATCCACCGGCACCTTCCTGCTCCCTGGGCGGGGGGGTGTCAGGGAATAATCCCTCCTGGTCCTGGCGCTCTTGTCAGAGTCATCCCTCTGTGGCTCCAATCTGTTGGGTAGAAACCCAAGACAGAGCTGAGGCCAGCCTAGAATGTCAGGGGCAGAAGGGAGCTTAGAACGTGGTGAGCTGGAACATCCATCAGCAGGCCTGGGACATCTGGGCCACATCAGCCTCTGGCCCCCGGATCCCAGCAGGGGCTTCCCACCTGCTGATCCCCCCCCACCATCCAGGACCCTCCCTTGATAGGCATCCTTCTCTGAGCTCAATGCTGCCTCCACCAGGCTCATCCCTCCTGAAGACCTCCCCCCAACCTCTCCGCCTTGCATATTACTCCCACCTAGCACAGTAGGTCTGCACCCCCCAGAGATGGGGATGTTGGGGGCAAAGAATGAGGCAGCCGGGGGCAGCCTGGGAAAAGGCAAGGAGGCAGGAGATGGCGTGTCCTGGATGGCCCCTGACCCACTGGGCTGGTGGTAAACGGGAGGGGGGGGATGGCACCCACATCTGTCTTCAGTCTTCCCCCCAGGTTGTGCTCTGTGGGTGTGCCCTCTTCCTCCTGCTGCCCCTGTAGACTTGGAAGACATGCTGCCGGTAGCCACCTTGCAAGCGACGTTTCCAGAAAAGGGCCTGACCCGTGGTCAGATGGCCTGTAACAAGTCCGGCCAGACTCTGGGGTCAGGAACCCTGTCTTCTGCCTTGGGGCCCGGATTCAAATCCCACCCAAGAATGGACAGAGCTTGGCCAGCCTTCATATATTGCATTCCTGGCTAGCCCCATGCCTCTCATGTGTGACCTTGGATGAGTGCCTTCCTGTAACTGGACCTCAGTCCCTCCCCCCACCGTGGATCGGCCCTGAGCCTCCTCTGGCCAGGGTCCCTGACATTCTCTGGGAGTCTTTGCCCCACTTCCCAGACTTTCTATGACACCACACCCCTCTGCCTCTACACACACCTGACCTACACCTGGTGCCACAGGCACAAGGACATAGGTGCACACAGGTGTGTACGGTCGTGCGCGTCAGAAGGGGATGCGGGGTGTGCGCTCATCTCCACACATTCCAATACAGATGATCCCGTCCACACACAGGCATCAGGAGCTCACGACTCCAAGACTGCGTCTGTACAGGTGTGTGTGCCCGTGGACACGCCCCATAGACACACACATCCCTGTCCACACACAGTCGACACTGGACATCCCGGCACATGCATATTCATATGCACATACATCAGAGGGAGTGCGCCGGGCGCCCGGGCTCCTCCAAGCCATCTGTGTCTGGATTCCAATTAAAATTTTAATTGAGTTCAGAGCCCCATAAACAGTCTGTCTCTCCTTGGAATGCTGATGAGGCACTCCCCGTGTGAGGCTGCAGCCCCGGGGGAGCCTGGGAGTGGGCATCCAGGCGGGCTCTGCTCCTCGGCAATGGGGGGGCAGCAGGATGTTGTCGGGATGCTTGGGGGGACAGTCAGAGAAGCCAGGCGCCTCAGGCTCCTCCTCTGGAGAATCAGGGACATGGCCACGGGCACCCCCAAGGCCCCTTCCAGTGCTGCCTGCCATGGTGCCCACGTGGACATGCCAGTGTGGAGGAGAGGCCTCTAAAGAGAAGGGCTGATGAGGGTGGCGGGGGCTCCAGGAAGGAAAAGGTCCTCCCAGGCAGGCTTGGGAGAGCAGGTCAGGGAAGGTGAAGGCTTCCTGGAGGAGACCCTCTTTACTCTGCCCAGGAGAAGAAGAGGAGTCACAAGGAGAGATACAGATTTGAAGAGAGAGATCATTGTGCGTACAGGGAGTGGGGTGACCAGGGCCAAAGCCCAGGAGCACCCTGCAGAGGGCCTTGAGTGCCAGGCCAAGATTCTGGCAAATGTCACCCTAAAATATAGCAAACTGAGGCTGGGGATCTGTTTGACCTCACCCCAAATGGGAAGTGGGAGAGACAGAGTCAGAGACAGAGAGGAGAGACAGAACAGACAGAGATAGAGAGGAGAGGAGAGAGAGACAGAGACAAAGCGAGAGAGAGAGAGAGAGAGAGAGAGAGAGAGAGAGAGAGAGAGACAGAGAGAGACAGAGACAGACAGTAAAAGAGAGAGGAGAGAGTCCTGTGGGTACCTGGGCAGGAGTCCCTCATCCCAGGGGCCACTGTTGTGGCCTTCAGGGCCAGAGCGTTGATGATGGACACAGTGGTAACTTCTTACAGGAGCTGGGGACTTTTTAGCTGAAGATGAGAAGTGGGGGGGCCTCATATTTCTGGCTTCATTCTCCTACTCTGACACCTGGTTCCCAGCCTGGAGGGCAGAGCCAGTGGGCAGAGGGGATGGAGTGAGAGGGAGGCCAATTTAGACTCAGATAAGAAACATTCTTAAAATATTGAGATGTCCTCCAGTGGAATGGGCTCCTTTGGGAGGTAGTGAGCTCACCGTCCCTGGAGGGATGGAGCAGAGGATAGATGGTCACATCTCAGGTCCATGGAATGGGGCATGAATGACTGGAGATTGGAGACTAAGAGGCCTCCCTGGTCTGCCCAAAGGTTTGTGTGATTGCTGGAGGGGACTGTAGTGATCCTTTGCTATGGGAGCTCCAGAGAAGGCAGGGTGGTGCCAAGGCCTACACAACCAGTGAAGGGTCCGGCTCTGCTCCCCTGCATGCCGGGGGCTACCCACATGGGGCCTTTCAGGCCCCTGGCTCAGAGACCGTGTGTTCCTGAAGCTGAAGGACAGGGACTGGCTTTGGTCCCCCTGTGCCCCTAGTGCTTGGCACAGTGGTGATGCTTCTTCATGTTGATTGTCCGGCCTCTTCCTGTGAGGTGAGGGGGGCCCATCCCCTGCCCCCAGGGGCTCATGCAGGTGGCATGCTCTGTCCTGACCCAAAACTGCCCCCTGCCCCGTTGAGCCGCACAACTGGAGGCCCAGTGGTTAGGACCTTGGTGTACCAGATGGACGGGCTTGGGTCCCCACCCCACCCCCAGCATGCAGTTTGACTGGACAGCAGGTCCCTGGCCCGGGGTACAGAACTCCCTCTCCCTTCCAGCTCCCCGTCCTCCAGGCTGGAGCTTTCCTAAGCCCTGAGCAGAAGGGCCTGGGCTTGGAGGCTGGTCCCCAGGGGTGTGAGTAGGCCTTGAGGATCACTGAGAGCAGGCCGGGGAGAAGCCGCTAAATCCATCTGTGACGTTGCGGCCAAGGCGCCCGCCCGCTCTGGAGTGGGGTCTGGAGGGGGGGTGCTTAGTCGCTGGCCTGAGCTCCAGCCAGGAATATGAAAAGACTTAGAGGGATTCTGAGCCATCAGAGGCCCAGCCTGCAGGGTCCGACTGGAGCTAAGCCCATAAGAAGGAGCATCTCCGGGCCGCCTTCAGAGTCAACACTCTAAATCCCCGAGAGCTGAGAGCAAACAGTTCGGGCCATTTCCCAGGTATGCTGGAACCTGGCAGAGCCTCAGAATGAGCAAGGAAGCTGTGGGGGTGGGCCTGCTAGCAGAGCACCTCGGGTGACAGTGTGGGTGCCGGGAAGGGCAAGGACTTGTCCAAGGTCACATGCAGTCTGGTCCTCTGGCTCCCAGGACAGCGATCTGTTCACATCCTCCCACTGTCTCTCACTGTGCCATCTGGGCTGGGTGACCTTGGAATCCTTGGGGGGAGTCACAGAGACTGGTAAGACCAGCCCCCCAGGCAGGGGACAGCCAGCCTCAGCTCACACAACACCAGGAAGAGGCCCACTCCTCAGCCCAGGGAGATGCCAGGGAGTAGAGTCTGGGACCAAGGCCTGGAGGGACAAGTAGGGATGCCCACTCGGGGGCATTAGGCCAGGTGACAGATCAAGGCCTTGGGCTCCAGGCAAAGCTCTGGCAGCTCCTACCAGGGAAGCTGGGTCAGGTCAGGGCCCAAAAGAGATGACCTCAAAGGACCCTGGACTCTGGGAATTTGTCAATCAGAGCCCACTTGTTAAGCCCCGACTGACCCAGGGCTGTTGCCTTTTATTACTACTCTTAACCAGTCTGGCAGAAAGGGGGCCTCCTAACTCTTAAAAGCTGTGTTTGAGTCTGCTGCACCCCCAAGCCTGCTAGGGGCCCGGACTCCATGACCACTGAGCTTTCATCAAGAATATATACCATTAGGGCAGGTATTAAATCGAGGTACTCTTAGGGTGGGCCATCTTGGTTTCTGGTGAAGACAGGGGCAGGAAGGAGTGCCAAGAGGTGGCCCTTCAAGACTAGAATGGAACTTGGCCATCACCTCTTGTCCACCCAGCTCACCCACCACCCTGTGGGACCCATGGATGGAATGTGGGTACTCAAAACTGCCCAACCACCTTCACCCTGGTCTAATGACTGAATCACGGGGAAAAGAGGTGATGAATCAATGGGCCCACCTCAGTCTACTGTCTTCCTCATGTTGATTGCCCGGCCTCTTCTCGTGAGGTTGGGGGGCCCATCCCCTGCCCCCAGCCTAATCTCCCACAACACTCAGGTGGACTACCTCCATGTTCCTAACCTCTGTGAGGCCCTGGCCTCTTGGCACATCCCAGATGAGCCCTGCCAAGCGCACAACTCTTTCAAATCTTCTCATCCCTCCTCCATCTTCCCATGACACCCTTCCCCAATGCTCTCAGCTTGGCCATTTGTGGAGAACTCCTTCCCTCCCTCCCCCATCTCACACCACCCCTCTCTCCCCTTTCACCCCCATCTCCCATGATGGGTTGACCCTTCCTCCTGCCAAAGCCAACTCCACTATGAGTACAAGTGGCACCGGTCCATCCCCTTTCCTCCAGGAGATTGTCCCGTCTCACCACCGCTCTCTTGACTGCGGTCTCTACTGATTTGAGCTGATCATAGCAGCTGGCTACCATTGCATACTCTCCTCCATTCGGGTGTCAGCTCTATGAGAAAGCTGCCCGTAAGGGGTATCCCCACTCTCTCCCCCCTCACTCTCTTCTCACTGCCCCAGCCTGGTCAAACCACTCTCTCCAGATACTAGAGATCTTTTGGTTGCTAACAGCCTTCTCTCAACCCTCGTTCTCCCCCGCCTCTCTGCAACCTCTGACCTTGTGGATCCCTCTTTTCTGCCCAATAATTCTGAGACACCCTTCTGTCCTGGTTCACCTCCTACCTCTAGGACCACTTCTCTGTTTCATTTGCTGGATTTTTATCCAAGTCAGAAGGACGATCTGTGGAGATTCTAGGGGGCTGAGATCTCTTCTTTTCCCTCTAAACCACTTTACTTGTTGATCTTACCAGCCCCTGTGGATTCAGGAATCATTTTTCTCAGATCTCTCTATCTCTCTTCTGACATCTCCAACTGCCTATTAGATAGCAATTTCTGATCCCAGGGGTAGAGCAAAGGGCTTGGTGTCATGAAGACCTGTGTTCAAATCTGCCCTCAGACACTCACCAGTCAGCTACTCTCGGGCAGGTCACTTAATCTAGACATCTCAAACTCAACATTTTCAACACTGATCTCATCATCTTTCCCCCGAACCCTCTCTTCTTTCTAACTTCCTTATGATGGTCAGGAGCAGCAGCAACCTCCTAGGCCCCCAGGTTCAAAATCTAAGAGTCATCCTCCACTTCTCACTGTCTCTAGCCTCCAACATCCAATGTGGCCAAATCTCGTCCTTCCTGCCTTCCTGGCATCTTGTGAGTATAGCCCCTTCTCTCCACAGACACTGCCCCCAGCCCAGTGCAGACTCTCAGCTCCTCATATGAGCCTGGGCTATTGCCAGAGCTGCCGGTGACTCTACCTGCTTCAAGTCTCCCCTCACTCCATGCCATGCTCCACCAGCTGCCAAAGGGCAGGTCACCCTCCACCCCCTGATCCCACAAATACATTTTATAAATTCCAGTGATCAAATCCTCTGGAGGTTCAGAATCCTTCCTAATGTAGTCCCACCACACCTTTCCTAACTTCCTCTACCCTCACCCTAGATCCCACTGTGTCTCTTTAGTCCCTAGTCTTCTTTCCCTTCTGCAAAGGACATATACTCCCCCCTCCTGATAGGCTTACTTTAGATCATCTTGTATGACAGGCATGCCCTCCCTCCTCACCTCCACCTTCTAACCTCCTCACCTCTACCCCCCCTCACCTCCATGACTGGCATACCTAGCCTCCACATGTTTTTCTACTCCAACATTGAATTCATTTATTCATTATAAACTCCTTCCTAGGGCATTAATGATTTTTAAGAAGTTTCCTGCAAGGGCTATTTTGAAGGGTAGGCTCTGAAAATGTTAGGAGAGTGCATGGGACTAATCGAAGGGTCTTCCACTGGCCTCGAGCAGAGTAGCCAGACTTGGTGATGGTTGCCACAGCTTCCTCACACTTCAGGCCCTTTTCATTTCATTAGCTCATTAACAATTTATTTATTAAGGTTATTTTAATTTGACTTGCCCCCTGAGGTGGGTCATGGAAAAGGCTAGCTCTCAGAAAATCCAATAAGGATCTGAGATAATTTCATTTTGTTGAAAATGTTCCCTGGTACCTAGAATGGGGAGGGGTGGAGGGAGAGCAGGAAACCTCTGGCTAGAGAGACGAGAGTGGGAGGGGGAGAGGATGTTGAAGACAAAGATGTGTCTGGTCAATTTGCAGTTATTGGGGAGCCAGCCCCAACCCCTCTTTTTATAGAGGAAGAAACTGAGGGCCAAAGAAGAGAATGGGTTTGTAGCCAATAGCCACGAGCAGGGCCCCTTTATCACGGGCCCATTATGAGCTCAATAAATATTCAATAAGGTGATTGGCGGAGTGGGAATATTAACAGTTTCTTCCTTATGAAATCCACTAATGCCTCATTCATGCCAGGCACCAGGGAATGAGCAGCCCCACGGAAATCAATCTTCCAGATATCTGAAGGCCACACTTTCCACACCCCCTCCAGGCTCAACTGCCCAGTTAACCAGCTCGGCTCCATCCTCCTCTCCATTTGCTGGTCCCTACCCCTCTGCCCTGCCAACACCCTCATCCCTGGTTTATGCCCACCCTTGGCTCCCCCCTCTCCCACTCACTTTGTTCCAAACAGAACCGGAGGATTGAGGACCAGCCCTGATCAGTGGGATCAGTTGGAGAGTCTTTATTCTCTCTTAACTGAAGGCATCATGTAATAGTGGGTATAATGGTGGCCCGGGATTCGGCTTCTGCCTGTATGAGCCTAATCACAGGGACCTAGGACCTCTCCAAACAGCAGATGCCCATCTGCTTTGGGTCGGTGATGTCCTGAGTTCAACTTCCTGCTCACAGCAACCATTCCAGACCTTTCCTTCTCTCTTTAGGCCTCCCTCAACACTTCCTCCCTCCACCCTTTCATTTGAGAATCTCCCTTTACCAAGAAAATCGGTCACTGATCTTGAATTCCTTCTTCCTCCTCTTCTTCCTCCACCTCCCAGCCCTGGCACCATCCTTGCCTCTTTTTCTCCAGTCTCCAATGAAGAAGGGTCCTTCTCCTGTTCCAAAGCCAGCCTGCTCCCCTCCCCTCCATTCCATCTCCTTTAGGGACCTCTTCCTTTATCATCCCCACCTCTCGTGTTCAATCTCTTTTTATCTACCAGTTCTTTCCTTGATCCCTTCAAACATACTCAAGTCCTTCCCATTCAGAAGCATGTTTCCCTAGACCCTGCCATTCCCTCACATATATCTCACCAAAATATTCCCAGAAAAGTCATTTTCACCTCTCTTTTCTCATTCTGTCTTCAACTCCTTGCAAGTCTGACCTCCAGCCTTGCTCAACTGAGACTGTTCTCTCTGAATTTACCAACAAACTTTAAATCACCAAATCACCTGAGATTTCCTCAGTCTCCATTTTTCTTGACCGTCTGATGCATGTACCACCATGAACCACCCTCTTCTCTAGAATTTCTTGACATTACTTTCTCCTATTTGTCTCCCACCTGTCTATGTACTGCCGGCCCATGATGACTGAAATGCTTCTCTTGAAGTTGATGCATTGACTGCAATGCCAGGGGAAGTTTGGGGTTGGTGACATTTGGCCAGGACAGATCCTTTGCTGGTTTGGTATCTACATCACATGTTCCCTACCCTCCCCACACACACACACACACACACTGGTCTGGGCTCTCACTACTTTAAATTGGAAGGTCGCCACAGCTCTTTGTGGGTCTTGCCTCTCCCCAACCCATTCCATCCTTCATGGATCTTCCTAAAGGGCAGGTCTGACCATGCCCCCTCCCCATTTGATAAACTTTAATGGCTCCCTCTCACCTCTAGGATCAAACATAAAATCCTCCAGTTCTAAGTATTCACAACCTGGCCCCTTCCTACCTTTTCAGACCCCTTATGCCTTACTCTCTAATCTCCTCTCTCTCTCTATGAATGGACTCTGTGATCCAGGGACATTGACCTCCTGGCTGTTCCTCTAACAAGACCATTCTGATAGCCCCCCATGCCCATACCCGGACTTCTCTTCCTTCTCTCCACCTCCTGGCTTCCCTCAAGTCCTACCTATCATCTATCCACCTCAGCTTCTTTATCCATGAAGTAGGGATAATAATGGCACCTACCTCTATGATTGTTGTTAGGATCAAATTGATAATGGATGAATTGCTTGTGGGGGAGGGCTTGCAAGGATCAGTGGGGGGGGTTGTTTATCAATGATGAAATCACAAGGCATTGACTCAGGAGTGTAGGAAAAATACATAAATTTTAATTCAAAAGTTACTGCAAAAAATTACAAGTTAATTCACAGAATTCTTTAAGGAGGCAGCAAGGTAAAGAAACTGAGTTTAATAGAGTGACTGTAAATAGCCATTGTTTCTGTTTTGGTCAGAAACTCTGAGAGTCTTCCTCTCAAAAAAACCTGTAGAGTTTTGTTTTGTTTTTGTTTCTTTGACTAGGTAAAAGAGGTTATTTTTTGCCTCATTTCTTTTGTAGTCTTAATCACTGAATGGGTGTTGCCTCAGTCAAGATGAGATCCGATAAAGACCTAAAAAAGCCAAGGTCTCCCTCTGCATCTGGGACCATCTCCAGTTGTCCTGACCTATATCTGACCAGTGGACCCAGAGGACTCCAGAGGAGAGAGTGAAGCTGGTGACTTGGCAAAGTCCTGCCTCCCTTAAATTCAATTCATTTGCAAGTCACGGCATCACCTTACTGACATTCCTGGTCCTCAGAGAACGAAGGACAAACAACCAAACTTATGAATGTGTATATAAATGTTTAGAGTTGCATATTCATATACTTATATATTCATTTATATAGCCAGGGTGGGGTCAAGAACTTTAAAATGACCTCATTTTGAAGCACAGAAACTGGGCAGAAAGTGATAGCATTTTTTCCTTTTTCTGAATTGAGATAAATATTATAATACTTTTCTCTTTCTGTATTGCTATAATTCTTATCTTTCTGCTTTGATCTTGTACTGATCAAGGCCAATAGTTATATATAGTGTGTGTGTGTGTGTGTGTGTGTGTGTGTGTGTGTGTGTGTGTTGTGTGTGTGTGTGGCCTCTGAGCCACAGTGGCCCAGTGCTCTGTCCGTGGG